>NW_007726733.1:446404-458686 GCF_000696425.1 Galeopterus variegatus
GGGCCCTGCACCGGTCCCTTGCGATGACTCACCGGCCTCTGAATGGCTCCCCTTTTTTCAGTTGTTCTGGCTCCACTCTCCCGCGTGGGTCCACGGGAACCCTATTAGTGGTCTTGCTGTCTGGGGGCTGCCAAGGCTCTCTTCCCTCCTGCCGCCTCCAAGTAACTCCATCTGAAGGGCACAGCTATGGCTTCTGCCAGCTCCTGCTCCGTGCACTCCTCAGCTCCAGCATTAAAGTGGCCATGGCCCGAAATGCTCAGAGCTGTTTTTTCTTTCATAGTTGTTTCTCCCGCCTTCATGAACTCCGCGGGTCTCTGTCCTCTTCCCCTGAGCTCCAGCGGCCCCAGCTTGGCTGTTGTTACATTTTTACAGTTTTAAATTGATTGATTTGTGGGAGAGAGTGATGTTGGGAACCATCTATTCCGCCATCTTGACCAGAACTCCTTGTAGTTAATTTTTACAAGATTATAATTAAGTAGTTGCATTTTTTGGAAAGCACCTCCCTTGATTTAACAACCCCTTACCCTGACACACAATTCACTTATGCCTGCATAACACAAGTATCTAAGGCTGGGAAGTACCAGAGCATGACTCTGGCATCTGGCAAGGGCTTTCTTGCTGTGTCATTCTTTGGTGGAAGGGCCGAGAAGTAGTTTTTTTGTTTTTGTTTTTTTAGCTGCTGGCCGGTACAATAGTTCAAACCCTTGAACCTGGTGTTATAACACTATGCACTAACCAACTAAGTAACTGGCCAGCGCAATAATCTTATTTTTGAGGATCCAGTGGGTTTTTAAAATGGACCTTTGTTGTTCAGTTATTTGTAGTTGATCATTTGTTATGTTCATATTAATGCACTTTTTGATAGTAAACTACATAGGTTATTAAAAAGTACAGTTTTATTCTTAATCTTTGGGGGTAAAAATTTTCCATAAAATGTTGAAACAAAATCCAGTTTTAGAAATTCGTTTTTTTTTTGGTGGCTGGTTTGTATGGGCATCTGAACTCTTGACCTTGGTGTTATAACACCACGCTGTAACCAACTGAGCTAACCGGCCAGCCCTAGAAATTCATTTTTGTCCTTCTGTAAATTCTGGATATATTTATCAGTATAAAATTTTGCTAGAAAAATAACTATTTCTGAATTATATGAATTTCACAAGCAGTCTTAACTCATTACTTAAATTTTGCCTAAGTTTTTGTTTTTATAACTTGTTAATGATAACCTATGGTAACTTTTCTTGTGGGAAGATCAGGTATCAGATGTTAATATGGGTAAAAACGCACTCCTTTTGTTCTGGATATTACATTGCCTGTTTTCTGTGCTTTGGATCCAAGAATGGTTGGCAAGTAGCAACTTAATCCGTTAATCCTGTTATTTTGAGCTTTCTTTTTTTTTCCTTTTTCCTTTTTTTTTGTGGCTTGCTGATACTGGGATCTGAACTGCTCCCCCCTACCCTCTGCCCCACCATGGTTTTTGAGGTTAGAAGAAATCATGGATTCTGTCTTTATATCCTGATACTTCAGTCTCTAGACATTCCTATAATATAGGCATTTCTGCTGATCCTTTCTTCTCCTTTTTTAGGTTCCTTTTCCCATTTTTTTTTTTTTTTTTTTTTTTGACCGGTAAGTGGATCGGAACCCTTGGCTTGGTGTTGTCTGCACCATGCTCAGCCAGTGAGCGCACTGGCCATCCCTATATAGGACCCAAACTTGTGGCCTTGGCGCTACCAGCACTGCACTACCAGCACTGCACTCTACGGAGTGAGCCACGGTGCTGGCCCCTTTTCCCAGTTTTAATTCTTGTAAAAGACAACGCTGTGTATATGTGAGAAAAGCCTTTTCTGTATCTATTTTCTTTTGAAAACATTTCCATTCCATTGTTATCTTGATATTTGTATCCCTTTGGCTTCACTACTTAAATGGTTTCCTTTACATCTCAAGCTCATTATTTACATAGTAATTGTGGGTTGTAAAAGAATTGCAGAAAACACAGCCTTACTAGTATGAGAACAATGTGGTTTCTGTGGATGGTGCAGAAGTTTCCAGTACATCAGAAATGGATGTTAGGTAAAGCGACTGTCTCCTTTTCCCTATGTATCTACTTAAATTGAGTAGTTTTAAGTTTAGTAGATTCTTTAGTTTTTTTTTTCCTTACCTTAATTATTGTGAAGATGTGATTCTAGTGATGATTTTAGCACACCAAAAGGAAAAGATTGCAAATTCTTAAAGTCATTATTATTTTTGGTGGCTGGCCAGTTCAGACATCTTAAATTTATTTAAAAGCATATAGCTAAACTTCTAATGACGCTAGATTATTAGAAATGTAGAGCGTCTGTAAAGTGGACTGGGCACAGGGAAGCACAAACCCTTGGATATTTTGAGCTTTTGGGAAGAGTTTAGCACTAGACTCTTAGAAGGCAGTGGCATGCAAGTTAGTATGACATATTGTTTGAGATTTTGCAGTGCCACAGGCCCTGAATCAAGACCGGTGGTTTGTTGTAGCTGTTGGTTTCAAATAGGAGCCAAGAGTGGTGTCTTCCTTCTGGTCTGTTGGCTATTCAGTATTGCAGTGGGAATGGCCAGTTCATTTGGAAGAAACATAGTCTGGAATATAATGTCATTGTTTTTTTTTACAGAGTTGTTGAACTATGTTAGGTTTAAGAATCAGGAACTTACTGTGTGAGGATAGGGACTTAACCAAAATAATATCTTCTAGGTATTCAAAGGAACTTTAAGTTTTCTGTCTTTATTTCTTCCTTCCTCCTCCCTCTCCGTCTCTTACATGCTTGCTTTGTGGCTATTGGGATATTAATTAAATATTCTCATTCTCCAATGTTTTTAAGCAGTATTTAATTTTAATTTACATTTATACTGCCTGCTCATCTTAGATTCATCACTGGTGATCTGAGATGTTGACTACATTTAGCCTCAGAGGTGATACACTTTTCTTTAATAAATATTTTTTATTGTGATAAAATGTATGTGACAATTTCCTTCTTTTAACCCATTTTAAGTGTACAATTTAGTGATATTAAGAACATTTGCAGTGTTGTGCAACCATCATCAAAAGTTCTAGAACTTTTCCATCAGCCCCAACAAAAACTCTGTATCCATTAAACAGTAATTTTCCCCTCCCCCTTTCCCTCAGCCCCTTATACCCACTATTCTACTTTCTGTCTCTATGAACTTGGAAGTTTGCTTTTTTAGCCACCATATCGGTCTGTTATTTATATTCGGCAGCAAGAAAACATTCTCTGTACTTTTAGATCTTTTCTTGTTCATTGGGTATTCTAGTAAAATCTTTTTTTTTGATTAAAGGTAGGCAAGGGGTGATGGAGGGACTGGAGAATTGCTTTGAGGTGTGCTGAAAAATATGCCAGCTTTAGCTTATTGGTTCCCCTGGTATTATTGATAGGCCTTTCTCTTTCCTTCCTAGGACTTGGATGTCGTGGGTGATGGTATGCAGTGCCCTCCTTCACCTTTGCTTTTTGATCCTTCTCTAACCCTTGAAGATCATTCAATCAAAGAAATTGCTGAAGGCCCAGTGGATATCTTGGCAAGTGAAGAACAATCCCAGCCAGGCTTTCCTCATGTAGTGACCCAGCCAGGCAGAGAGTTCGCTGATGACTAGCATGTACTCCAGGGAGTGGGGTGTCATCACAAGTAGAGTATAAAGATGCCTCAAATGGTTTTTGCTCAGTGAATACCACATAAGGAAGGTACTTTTAAAAATCGTACTTTTTTTGCTCTTGAAGGCCCTTGTTGCTCCAGTTCTTCAGATGGGCCCTTAAAACACCTAATGGCCCCTGATCCCCATATCCCAGAGTAGGATATAAATTTATATAAATAAAAGGCTGAGGCAAGGAATCTAGGTAAGTTATACCTTTTAGGAGAGAATTCAGCACTGGAATTGTCTCATTGTAGAGTAAGAATCAGTAATGTGATCCTTATTCTATAATGTGACTTCTTAATGCCTTGGGTGGCATACCTGTGGCCCTAACTGAAGACCAGCAGTTACACTATAGCTGTTGGTTTCAAGCAGAGGCCTTATAGGACTGTCTTCTTATGGTCTGTTGGCTGTTCTGGAACCTCAGTAGAGAACAGCTATTTCATTTGAAAGAAACAATCCACTGCTCTTCCTCCCATTAAAAGAGCCTCAGGAATGCGACAGATAACGACTTCTGACTCTAAGGGATGGGGATAGCTAAGTATGGGGAAGAGCAACTGCCCAGAGTTACTTCATTTCTGTTGTTCTTGTTGCATAGTACTGTAAGTGGGCAAAGATGAGTCATATTCATGCTTCAGACTATAATGCATGAATTTCTAACCAAAGTGTCTTTATTTCTTTTAACAGGGCCAGATGCAGATGGCTGGAGATGGTTGCAGATCCCAAGGATCTCGAAATTCTGATAAAGCCTCTGCACCATTGCCTCAAAGTGGATTGGCTACTGCAAATGGGAAGCCGGAACCCACTTCTATCAGTTGATAGTGTGTTTTGGGAACCATATGACTTTGGTGAATTTGAATTTCTATTCTTCAAACAAGTATTTCTGACCATCTCTCACTAACCAGGGGCAACCTGGACTACCTTGTTTTATTTTTTTTCCAGATTATTGAGTGCTATAATCCAACATAAAACCAAATTTTGGGGGAATGGAGCAATAGTGTCCTAAAGTTCTGGGTTTCTTCCCACTGTGGGCAAGGAAGAGATAGGAAATCTCTGTCAAAGCTTCTGGGATTGAGTGAATATTTGGGGCTGTCTAAGGGGAAAGATATCTTTGTAATGGGATTTCCCATCACGGACAGGAATCCACATAGGTCGGACAGGAGTCTGTGTAGGTCTTTAGGAGGGAGCTGTGTTTGAATGGTGCCCTTGAGATTTTGATGGCCCCCAGTGTCTGGTTATCTCTATGTAAAGTCCTGCATTTTAGTCTTTCCTCACATCCACTTAATTGGGTAATCTGAACCTCTTTTCCCAGTTAACTCTGACTTTTATCCTCTGAGAAAGTAGCTAACAGGACTGGGCCCTCCTTAACCATCCATCCTGCTTCGAACCTATGTAAATTTTGGTGGTGGCTATCTTATGTAAATTGTGGTAAAAATTTATTGTATATACACTCTGACTTTTATCCTCTGAGAAAGTAGCTAACAGGACTGGGCCCTCCTTAACCATCCATCTTGCTTCGAACCTATGTAAATTTTGGTGGTGGCTATCTTATGTAAATTGTGGTAAAAATTTATTGTATATACTTTCTATTAAATGTTAAAGAAAATGTTATGAAAACATAAAACAGTTACCTAAATTGAATGCATGTTTTGTTTGTATTTGGGAGTATTGTCTTTTTTTTCTGGGTTTTAGGGATCTGTCTCTGATGGGAAAGAGAAAACGGCAGAGAGAGATTTTCATCCTGGGAAGTAAATTTTCAGTAGCTCATTTTGGTTTAAAGGATAAGGTAATAACCTGGATGAAGTAAATGAAAAGAGATGGGACTTCTTATTAAAGCCAACCAATTCCATATATTTTCTTTCCACTTTCCACTCTTTGTGTCCCCTACCCCCACTCGTTTCTTTCTCACAATTAATGCCTGGTTGTCATTTCAAAATTCTCTAGGGTTAGGGATATACATAAAACATCAAGAGAAACTGGGCCTGATGCTGGCTTACTGAGATAGGCATAGGCATTACCAAGGTCATTTTGATGTTGAATCTTAGAGTAGGGTTAATATAAATGATTAGTTAAGGTTAAGGATTTACCTCTTACTATGGTACATCATGACCATAGTGGCAAAAAGAGGAGGCAAAAGATTACTTTTTGTGAGAACTGAACTGAGTAGCACAGAAGGGTTTATCCAGTTACACCATCATCTTGACTTTAAGTATTTACGTCCAGAAACTGGTTGAAAGTAACTCATAGAAGGCCCATCAAATGAATTCCTGAGAAGATTGCCTTTAAGGTCTTCCAGTGATACTCTTCAGTTTCTTGTTCCCACTGCTTTTTTGATTCCTTTGTCTATTACTTTTTACATTTTAGCCACAGAGACAAACATTGCTTTACATACAGCCGTGAGCAAGAACGTTACTGCTCCTGCAGCAGGATTGGAGATTAGATATTCCCTTCCTATTTTAAAACAAAATGTGATCTGTAGACCACTAGCATGCAGATCATCTATGGTGATTGTGTTAAATTAACAGGCTCCTGAGCACTTTCTGGGAGATGGAGGCCAGGGAATCTGTACTTTTGGCACCCCAGAAATTCTGATAGCCATTTAAGTGCAAACCCAGCTGTGGTGAATTTTGGAAAGGTGACATATAGCTACCATTCTCCTTCAAGGTCCCGGTTCTAACTAGGCACAGGGAAAACAGGAGGATTGGGTAGGAAGATCCTCAGACTGTACCATATTACTGAGAACAAGGGATATGATGTCCACCTGGCTGACAGCCAGTAAGGAAATGAAACCTCAGTTCTATGCTGCATGGGACTTAATTTGCCAACTCTGGAATGAGTAGGAAGCAGACTCACCTAGAATCTCCAGAAAGAAATGCAACCTGCCCATACCTTGATTTAGCCTGGCGAAATCTGTACCAGGATTCTGACCTATAGAACTGTAAGATAATAAACTTATGTTGCTTGATGCTGCTTTGTTTGTGGTTAATTGGTTGTGACAGCAACAGGAAATTAAATGCAGCACCCAAGTGGATTACCTGGGTTCTTACTGCTATTGTATGAAAAAAGCCCTACTTCCTTCTGGTGATCAATTACGCTGCCAAGATAGTGGCTCCTTTCCTTCTAATTCCTGTGCAAAAAGTTTAAAGTGCCTGGGTGGCATCTGTAGCTTGTAGTTCAACTGAATCCTTGCTGTGTCCCCTGGCAAGAGTGCATCTCTTCTTCAAGACCAGAATGTTTAGCCTTGCAGAGCCTAAAGTTATGGGGTTGGGGATGCCCAGGTGGGTCACTAGGAGTAACGATAAGTAGGGCCAGTTTTCTTCCACCCCTTGGTCCTGGACCCACTTATTCTTCCCAAGGGAACAGCATGTTATAGAGATCTCTGATGAGTGCATATACTACATCTTGAAGAATGGCACCCATCCTTGTAAAGTACTTCTTCCAAGTTGATGTTTCAACTGTATTTTCAATAGGTCGTTACAGAGCTCTGAAGCCAACTGCTTCTGGATGGAGGGGCAGTGTGTGCTATAACCAATGGATCTCTCCTTTTGCTGTGTTGTGTGGAATTTCATACCTGTGGTATTGGCTAAGGGCCTGTGGGCAGGAAAGGCCAAACCTGGACCCAAAATAGGTATTCCTGTGAAGATGTACTTCTTGCTTTTCGAGGATGGAAGGGCCCTGATGTATTCTACTTACTGTGAAGATACTGGTTGGTGTCTTTGAAAAATAGTACCGTATCAGGGGCTCTGTTGATGTCTCTTGTGGGCTGGTTTAGACATTTGGAGGGGGCAGGAGATCGTTGGTAAGTACGAGTCCATGTGACCTTAGTCTCCGTCTCTGTCACTGTACTTCATCTATGGGCCTATCCTAGTTTTGAACTGGCTGATGATGAAGGCTGGTTAACAACTGACCTTTTCAATGGAGGATGCTTTCTGGTAGGCATTTAACATTCATGCACATTCCTATATGTCATTTTGTCCACCTTGTTCAGTGCCTTTTCAATGGAGGATGTGTTCTGGTAGGTATTAACATTCACGCATATTCCTATGTATCTAGTCACAAGTCTCTACCTCACCTTCTTTGTGTATGATCTTCCATTCCTTTTTCTTCCATGTCCTGACCAGCCAGCCAGGCCATTGGTCACTGCCAAGGAATCTGCCAGGCTTGGCTTTTTTCTTCTCTAGCTGGTCTTGCAGTTACCCCACTTCAGTAAGCTGAGGGAAGGACCCCCATTGTGATGTGGGGCCATGATGATAATTCAGGTTTCTGCATATCAGTGAATTCAGACCCAATGTCCAATAGTCCTTGAAATGACTGATTATTCCCCTTTCTTCAGTGTATAGTCACCCAAATGTGGAAGGATTGAGTGACTCATTACTATAGTACTTGCCATAGTGGTGCAGGCTACTCCTTCCAGGGGAGCTGGCTGTTTCTTCAGTCATTGGGTTCTGGATCTGAAAGTTGACTCAGGTGTGGGAACTGAGCAAGGAGTTGTAACTTTTTGTTAGGGTGACCATTAGTCTCCTGTCCCTCCATTGTTTTCTTCTGATTGTAAATCAGCATCTTCTTGGTTACCCATTTAGTTTGGCCCCAGGGGTGTTATGTTCTATTAACCATCTCCATAACTCTGACTGCTGGTGTTGACAGTAATTGTGGTTGCTTGACTTTTGGCAGTTAAGTGCTGCCCACCTGGCTTCTATTACTTAGGAGCCCCTCATTCTCATGGCTGTTACCAAGTTTAGACCGGGACTGCAGAGACCATTGTTGAGCTTTTTAGTGATATTGGTGTCCCTCTCACCAGTGTGTTCCTGATGGCCTTGGTGAATGAGTGTCCTCTGGGCTCTCTCATGGTACATAAAACTGGTGGTTCTTCTGCTCTCACATAATAGACCCGTTCTGGCATGGCCCCATTCCCTGCACCTTTTGGTTCCTTCCTTTGCCTTCTGCCAGGGCAACCCAGGGATTTCCACTTTGCTGAGTGTTGGCCATCGCTTTTTCCAGGTTTCTAAGAGGCCTCCTAGCAGTGAGTTTGCCCCATTTCCAGGGATCCTCACCAGGGTGTTAAATCCTATGTACAAAGAAAATGCTTCCAAGTCAATGACTTTTTACTTATCCAGTCTTATGTTCTGGTCCTCTTGATCAAGTATCCTGAAAATCCGGTTCCAGGGCTATTCCCCTGGTTCCTACCAGTACATCCCATCTAGTTCTTACAGTTCTTCTGGGGTACAATCTTTTTCCCCCTTATCAGGCCCAGTGCATTTCGAGCTGGGTTATGCTAGGATTTAACCCTAGTTATTGGCCTTGCAGTCAAGAAATGAGGTGAAGGCAGCTTTTGGGGGAGGGAAAGAAAATGTTTTGTGGGGGGGAACTCATTTTAGTGTCTTCCTTAGAAGACTAGGAATAGAAAAGAAATTTGTTAACCTGATAGTATCTACAAAAAAACGTTCAGCAAGTTTTTAGAAGTTTCTCTTTGAAATCAGGGTTAAGGGAAGTTTGCTCTCTGTCACAACTTCAGTATTGTTCTGGAAGTCCTAGCCACAAATCATTCTCTCTTTCTGAGACTCCAATTAAATCTGTGCTAAATCTCTATTTACACCTCTTTTTTTTTTTTTTTTCCTTTTTGTCCTTTTTTTACTGACCAGTAACAGGATCGCAACCCTTGGTGTCACGCCCGCACCGGGGACCGGCAACGGGATTGCAACCCTCGGTGTTGCGCCCGCACCGCGCTCAGCCAGTGAGCGGGAACCGGTCTCCACATGGGATCTGTACCCTCGGCGGGAGCGCCGCTGTCGCTCAGCCAGTGAGCGGGAACCGGTCTCCACATGGGATCCGAACCCTCGGCGGGAGCGCCCGCTGCCCGCGCTCAGCCAGTGAGCGGGAACCGGTCTCCACATGGGATCTGTACCCTCGGCGGGAGCGCCGCTGTGCTCCCAAGCGGTGCACTCTCCAGTTCGCCACCGGGCCGGCCCTCTATTTACACCTCTTACATCCATATTCTCCATCTTTTTGTTGCATTCTGGATAGTTTATTCTGACACATCAAGTCATGACCACTCATTTTCTTCCTCCCTGTATTTTGAAGCAAATCCCAGATACCATTTCTTCTGTAAATATTTTGGTATGTATCCCTAAAAGACTCCAGACTTATCATACTTAAAAAAAATAAGCAATAATTTCTTTAATATCAAGTATTTGGTCAGCCTTCCTGTTTTTGTGTGTGTGCGTGTATGTGAGTGTATGTATATATGTCAGTTATTTGAATCAGAATCCATATAAAATTCACACAATATGATTAATTGATAATGTCTTATTCTGAGCTATTACTCTTTTTTCCTTCTAATTTTGTTTGCAGTGAAAGAAAATAGACAGTCCCGTAGAATTTTCAGTCTGGATTCAGCTGATTGCGTCTCCATAGTGTAGTTTAACATGTTCTGTCATCAGTATTTCCTGCAAATTGGCAGTTGGGCTCAGAGGCTTGATCAAATTCAGATTCGTTTTTTGAGAAATCTACTTCATAGGTGGTATAGTCTTTTTCCATCAAGAGGCATATAATGTCTGGTTGTCTCTCTTTTTGTGATGGTAGCAGCCATTTGATGCTCATTGCTGAGATCTCTTGATTCATTAGGAATCGTAAAATGGTGATATTCTAAATTTATTATTTCTCGTTCATCTATTATCTGGGAAACTTCAATGAAGAGAAATTTCTCCTTATCTATTATTTGGTTATCCAGTCGTATAGTTTGTATAGAAAAGACAGGATAAATGCTTGTTTTAGTCCGTTTGGACTGCTGTCATAAAATATCATAAACCGAGTAGCTTATAAACAACGGATATTTACTTCTCACAGTTTTGAAGCCTGGGAAGTCCAGACTCAAGGCATTAGCAGATTCAGTGTCTGGTGAGGACCTGCTTTCTTATAGGTGGCAACTTCTTCCTCTGTCCTGACATGGTGGAAGAGGCTAGCTAGCTCTCTGGGGTTGCTTTTTAAAATTCCATTTGTGAGGGCTTTGCCTAATCACTTCCCAAAAGCCCCCACCTCTTTTTTTTTTTTTTTGCGGCTGGCTGGTATGGGATCTGAACCTGTGATCCTGGTGTTGTAAGTCTGTGCTATGCCCCACCTCTTAATACCGTCACCTTGGGGTTATGATTTCAACATAGGAATTGGGAGGGGGTTACACAAATATTCAGACCATAGAAATGCTTAATTATTCTTTATTTACTACATTTAAAAATAATGAGTTGGTTCATTAGCAACCTTCCAAAGTAATCAGAGTTTTAAAAATTAGGAACTTATGGATCTAAGTGTATGTGTTTCAGTCTATTATAGTTAAAATCCTTATTAATACTTAAATTGTCTTATCTTTGGCCAGGGAGATGTTCCCTAAATTGGCTTCTGAGTCCCTTTGATGTGACCTCAGTAGTCTTTGCTGATTTCTTTGCTATTTATTTGCCAAGGTATTTTAGGCTTCATTTCCTGCTATAAACCCAGAATCACTCATTTTTTCTACAAGAAGCCCTGATTCCTTTTTTTTTTTTTTTTCCTTTTTGTCTTTTTTCGTGACTGGCAACGGGATCGCAACCCTCNCCAGTGAGCGGACCGGTCTCTATATGGGATCCAAACCCTCGGCGGGAGCGCTACCGCACTCTACCGAGTGCGCCACCGGGCCGGCCCCTTGATTCCTTTTTTAACAGGAAATTGTGTTTCACATTCTGAGTACTAGGAATGCCCATTGCTACTGGAATGGTCGTTGTTTCCAGGTTTTTTTCAGTGAACAGATATATCTCATGATTTCATTATGACACTTCAAGTTCAGTATTAGAGGATTTTAAATTATCCTCTTCATCCTCTTCTTACTGTCTGAACATCTTCGTTTTTGTTTTTGTTTTTCCCATGCTCACCATTTCCATTCTCAATGATACTGAGGATGATAGAATTAGAATATAACCTAATTGCTCATTTGCTTTATTATACCTTGTAAAAACAACAGTTTCAGATTAACAATATCAACACTATCACCAGAATATGATTATTGAAAACAGAAAACATTTTTTGCAGATCATCTGCCCTTACAGTAGAACCTGCTAGGGATATTGAGTAAAACTACCATATTTTAAAGTCACTTAGGAATCATCCTTCTCTGTGTGGTTATCAAATGAATAAACACTTAGGTATATTTATTTTACTTTATTTTATATTTTTAAGGATTGCTTAAAAATTATTTTATAATTATATAAAATGTTACATGGTTCCAAAGTCAAAATTATAAAACAAAGCATATTCAAAGAAGTCTAACTCTTACGCCGCTGATCTGCTTTTATCTTATTTTTTTACTTTTTTTGACATCTGGCCAGCATGGGGATCTGAACCCGTAACCTTGGCATTATAAACCTGTGCTCTAACTAACTGAGCAAGCCTCTGATCTGCTTTTAGAGCAGAGAAGTCTAACTTCTATCCCTTGTCTTTCTATTCTGTCCCTCACCTTGTAAATAACTACATATATAAATTTTATGATTTATTTTTCTATTTTAAAAAACAAACATATACATTTGCACTATCTCTTATACATTGGACTTAGTGACAATCTGTACTCCTTTATTTCAGAATGCTCATTCCCTTAT
>NW_007726733.1:459929-462945 GCF_000696425.1 Galeopterus variegatus
AAAAAAAAATGGTGTAATGGGAATGGGATTTTATGCAACCAATGTGGGTTTGTTAAAAAAAATGCGCACTTTGGACCATGTCCTGTTTTTAATGGTGTCCAACAGCTATTATGCAATATAATATCCTTAGATTTTGTGAGCCAGAATTGTCTATTATCTGCATTACCCTAGGACTTCAGCAGATTATACTGTGGTTATCAAAAATAAACACAAACCAAAACAAAACAAAATGTTAATATCTTAAATAAATGTTTCAGTGAAACTCGGCCTGGGACTATTTTATATATTTTAACCATGTATTTTGTACAAGTCTTGGTGGAGTACCTCATTTTGCTTCCACATTACTACCTAAATTGTATTTATCCCATTCATGACTTTTTTTTTTCACACTTTTTATTCACTTCCTGCTCATTTGTCTTGAATTTGAGCATTTACTGATAAACAAATGAATGTGACTCAAATAAATTTACTGAGCTAGTAATGTTCTAGATATTATGCTAGGCTCTTGAGGTACCCAGATGGATGGACTGCCCCGGCCCTTGTGCTTATAGTCTAGTGTGAGAGGGGATTGGTTCCCATCTTTTTACACATCCCTGTTTCAGAGTTCTGAGTCTTCTTAAATCCCAAGCTATACCTTTTTTTCTACCATCTCCACTTGATGGCATTGTAGGGTGCCCCAGTCCCCCCCTTCACCCCACGCCCAACACAATTTTTCTCTTGTCCTGAGAAACAAAGTGTGCCTTGACCACTCTGTGACCTGGCCAGCTGCATGTTTTGCCCTTCAGGCTTGAACCCAAGCTGGGGCCTTGAACATTACCAGACGCTGATAAAGATATTTAGGTTGTTGCCCAAAACACTGAAAAAAACGAGCCCTGGCACTGAGCCAAATTTCTTAAGTCCTCATATAAACTCCATCCCCCTACCCCAACGTTGCAGACATACCTAAGGCAAGAACATCCTTTGTCTTTCTGTCTGCCCTGAGAATGTCCTGCAGCCCCCTCTGTACGTAAGTTCCCCTAATAAATGCTTTGGACTCATCACCATAGTGCTTAGTGCTTCTTTCTTTGGAATTCCAACTGGCCTCATCTCAGGATGGTTTGGGGCACTCATGGAAACTCCCCTTCCACCCCTTTTGGGGCAACTCCAGCCACCCGTTCAGTTGGGAAAAAACAACAACTTTTCCTCCTTCCCTGGTCTGCTCCCTGGTGTCAGGGACTTCCTTGGAGGCAAGTACGAGAATGGCCAGCACAAATTCTGTAGTGTGGTGCACTCGGCTATTCTCCTTTCTTCTCCCTGCCGCTGGCGGCACATTCACACTGAGACCGTGCTTCTCATAGCCTGCTCTAGCCAATGATTGAGTGTGGTAGAGAAACTAAGGCAAGTCCATTCCTGGAAGATGCTGGATTCCTCCGATGAATGACTTTGGCTCATGGAGTCCCTGTGGACATAAACAGACAATGTATAGAATTGCGCTGCACCCTATGATGCTTGCACCCAACCTTCTCTCCTTCCCTCTCCCCTTTACAAGGTCAGGCATGCATTGCAGTTTGGTGTTTCTTCCAGTCTTTGCTAGATCTTTCCCCATTTTCCCTCATGTGTTTCCTCTGATGTGTCTCTGGAACATCTAATCTCATCTTGACATCTGATTCTTGGAGGAGCTGGACTTACACATGCAGTATTTCAAAATGTCATCTCCAAGAAGCCTTTCCAGCTTTTTGACCTCTGCCTACTCCAATCCAGACAGATTGTTTTTTCCCTCTGCATTTTAGCACTGAATACCTATTTGAATGCTTTTTAGTCATACACTTCAGATTCTGTCTCCTTGTTTAATGAAAATTGTTGATTCACTGTGAGGGCCTTGGTCTTATCCTGTAGGTAATGAATTCCTGGCAGCTATGCATATAGCAAATGCTCATAAATATTTGCTGAATCAAATTTTTAGCACTAGCTGGTTGTCATTGTCTTTTCAGCTGCAGAAAAAGTGCTGGACACAAAGCTGAAGCATGGTGCAAGAGTTTATTTTACTACAGTCTGGCGAAAGGTCTACCTTCAGGCCAGGTTCTGGCCCAAGTTCTCACAGGGCAAAATGGCTGCAGTGACTAGTATGACCACAAGAGGGCACTAGGGACACAGTGTGCTTATCTTTTCAATCTCAAAAGGGTGTCTAAGGTTGGGGGAATCTGCCCAAGCTCAGGGAGAGTGGGGGAAAGATGAGAAGAAGGGGGAAGAAGTGAGGTGAGAGTGAAAAAGGGAGAAGAGAGGGAAAAGAGGAGAAGCAAGGTGGAAGGGTAGAGGAGGAACAGAACCCATGATAGATAAGGCACTGTAACGGGTGGGGGTTACCCCTAACCTAGTCCTGTTGGGCCCCAGTAACATGTTGAAGGAGGAAAAGTGACACAAAAAAAGGCCTGGGGAGTATCCTAATCTTTGATCGCGTATCTTTTTCCCAAGAATCTATTTTCTATCTTGTCCCATCCCCCAGTCCCTATTCATTTATAAATGACCCCCCACCTACTGCAAGAGGTACCTGGAGTGTCTAAATCTGCCTGAGAAAGCATCATGAAGTGCAGAGTCTCAAGCTGCCTCTAGCCGACACAGACTCTGAAGCAGCCCTTTGTTCTGGGCTCTCCCGGTTGACATACACTCGGCTCCCATTCTCCAGAAGATGGGCTGTTTAGCAGAATCTCAGTGATGGGGTTTTGAGCTGCTCGAAGCAGCATCCCGAGGTTCCTGACACCAGATCAAACTTCAACACATTTCTCTATCCATTTCTTACCAAGTCTACATCATCCTAATCTGTGACACCAAATCATTTCTCACCTAAAAGACTACAGTACCTCTCTATTATATCCTTATAGCCAGACCTGTGCCCCCCGGGTCCCCCACCGCCACCTATTTTTCACACTGCTGCCAGAGTGATCTTTGGAAAATGCAGATCTTATTATATTACTCCTTTACTTAAAAACCCTTCAGTATCTTCCCCTCGGACTTGGGATAAAGATCAAACTCCTTGCTA
>NW_007726733.1:463488-464779 GCF_000696425.1 Galeopterus variegatus
TACTTAAAAACCCTTCAGTATCTTCCCCTCGGACTTGGGATAAAGATCAAACTCCTTGCTATGGACTACAATGGCCACATGATCTGTCTCCAGCCCACCTCTCCAGGCTCATCTCTCATGACTTGCTTCTGTTCTACAGATGTGGCTCTCTTTTGCTTCACAGCTTTTGCACATGCCTTCTTTCTGCCTGGAGTGTTTCCTCCAACTTCTCTTCAACTGTCTCATTCCTGGTTATGTTCTTTCCCAGAATTAATTGGACACCTAAACTTCATATCCTTTGGGATTTGTTATAGACCATGGATTGCCAGAGCTGGAAGAACCACTGTTGCTGCTACTGTTACCTGTGTGAACTCCGTCAGCTCACAGTGACTTAGTGCTTCCATGTGCCAGACGTGGTATACAATCATCAGACATGTTATATCATCATCTCCAGTTTATAGATGAGGAAGCCATGGCATAAATGATTAAATACTTTCCCCAAGGAATTCTGTGTAAAATCTAGTCCAACCCTCTTACGTAAAAAGTGAGGAAACCAAGGCCCAGTGTGTGTTAATGACTTACCTGGTAACACCAAGTGTACTAGTGTTCTAGGGCTGCCATAACAAAGTGCCACACTGGGAGGCTTAAAACAACAGAAACTTATTGTCTTACAGTTCTGTAGGCTAGATGTCTGAAATTAAAGTGTCGGCAGGGCTGTCCTCCATCTGAAACATGTAGGGAAGAATCCTTTTTTTGCCTCTTCCTAGCTTCTTGTGGTTTGCTGGCTGTTTTTGGCGTTCCTTGGCTTGCAGTTTCATAATTCCAATCTATGTCTTCATCGCCACATGGTGTTCTCTCTGTGGGTCTCTGTCTTCACACGATTATCTTATAAGGGCACCAGTCATATTGGATTAGGAGTCTACCATTCTTCAGTATGACCTCATCTTAACTAATTACATCTGTAATGACCCTATTTACAAATAAGGTCATATTCTGAGGTACTGGGAGGTAGGACTTCAACATATCATTCTTTGGGGGACATAATTCAACCATAATACCAAGTAATTAGTGGCAGAGCTGGCATGAGAGTCCACACAGACCCATGAGTAAGATCACTTTACATGGCGCCCCTAAATGAGTCCATATTCTTGTAATGTGCTTATTCCCCACACACTGGATATAACTAAATTTTAGTTGAACCTCTTTCCTGTTAGGTAGAATGCAATTTTGAGATTTACTTCTTATTGTCCTATTCATGGTTGACCTTTATTAGGTTTATTTTCTTCATAGCTTTATTAAGGCATAACTTACA
>NW_007726733.1:464925-466112 GCF_000696425.1 Galeopterus variegatus
TACAATAAACCATACATATCTAAAGTGTATAATTTGATATATTTTCACATATGTATGCACCCATGAAACCATTACCAAAGTAAAGAGAGTAAACATATCCATCACTCTGAAAACTTTCCTTGAGGCCCTGTGTAATCCCTCCCTCCTTTTCTTCCTATTCCCATCACAAAGCAACCACTGATCTGCTTTCTGTCACTGTAGATTAGTTTGCATTTTCTGGAATTTTATATAAATGGAATTATACATTATGTATTCTTTTTCTTCCGGTGTCTCAGTCTGTGCTGCTATAATACAATACCTTAGACTGGAAAGTTCATGATTAAGGCATCGGCAGGCTTGGTGTCTGGTGAAGCTTGCACTCTGCTTCCAGGATGGGGCCGTGTTGCCGTGTTCTCACATGGCAGAAGAGACGGAAGGCTCAGGCCTCTTTTTAATTCTTTTATAAGGGCACCAATCCATTCAAGAGGGCGGAACACCCATGACTTAATCACATCTCCAAAAGGCCCCACCTCTTAATACTATCACATTGGATATTAGGTTCCAACATATGAATTTTGGAGGAACACATACAGCAAACCATAGCATCTGGCTTTTTCACTCAGCATAATTATTTTGATATCAGCCATGTTATTCTGTGTATCAATAATTTGTTCCTCTTTGTTGCTGCGAAATATTCCATTGCATGGATGTATCACAATTTGTTTATTCATTCATGTGTTGATGGACATTTGGCTTATTTCCACATTTTGGCTATTACAAATAAAGCTGTAATGAACACTTATGTACCTGTCTTTGTATGGACATATATTCCCTTTCTTCTTGGGTAAATATGTAGAAGTAGAATGGCTGGATCACTCTGAAAAGTTGTTTCCCAAAGTGATTTTATCACTTTACATTCCCACTAGCAGCGTGTGAGAGTTTATTTCTCTACATTCTTGCCAGAACTTGATTTGGTCAATCTTGTTAGTTTTAGCTATTCTAATGGGTGTGTGGTGATATTTCATTGTGCTTTTAATTAGCTTTTACCTAATGATTAATAATGTTGAGCATCTTTACATCAGTTTATTTGCCATCCATTGATCTTCTTTGGTGAAGTATCTGTTCAAAGCTGGCCTACTCTTTTTTTTTTTTTTCTTTTGTCTTTTTCCGTGTCCGGCAACGGATCGCAACCCTCAGTGTTGCCCCCG
>NW_007726733.1:466553-478652 GCF_000696425.1 Galeopterus variegatus
TGCTTCCCAAGCAGCGCACTTATCCAGTGCGCCACCGGGCCGGCCCCAAAGCTGGCCTACTCTTGACCTTAATTGTCAGAGAGGGGGTCTGTACCTATGATGTCCAAACTTTTCTTTTTCTCCCTTTGAGTTGTGAGGTCAATATCACTCAAATAAGAATTTCTAAAGATATGAATAACGCACCCAATCTTCTTTTCTAGAGAAAAGAAAGCTTATTGGTTTTGAATAAAATCATACAGTAAAAGATCAAAGCGTTGTTTGTGTGGCATGGGCTTTTCCCTTCCAGGGAACTCTGCTGCCTCTGCTGGGGGCCACTCTCTGCTCTGGGGTCTCCTCTGCTATTTACTCCTTTGAGTGTGGCAAAAAAAAAAAAAAAAAAAAAAAAAGAAAAAAGGAAAGTCATGTTTGTAGGATACTATGTTTTATGAGATTCAGAAGCTCTGAGGCAAACTGCTTCAAAGTCCAACTTATTTTATTTTATTGTTTGTTTATTTATTTTTGGCGACTGGCTGTATGGGGATCTGAACACTTGACCTTGGTGTTATCAGCACGATGCTCTATCAAAGTCCAATTTATATTTTGAGATGACAAAGTCAACTGTTACCTCTCTTGCTGCTTTCTGTTTTGTTCTTTTTCTTTTTGATGAGCAGCAGAGTTCATGCCTGGTTAGAATCATAGACGTGTATCTGTTCCTTGCTGATCTAATAATATGGAGAGCTCTGAGATAACAAAAGCAGCCACATGGATAGCCAGTTAAATCAGCACCATTTACTGAGAATATCAGCCTTTCCCCCTTGCAGTGTAGTGGCAGCTTTGTCCTATCAGGTGACTATATTTGTGAGAGTCATCGTTCTGTTTCACTGATCTATTTGACTGCTTTTGCACCAATATCACGCAATCTTAATTACTGTATTGCAGTGTAGTGGCAGCTTTGTCCTATCAGGTGACTATATTTGTGAGAGTCATCATTCTGTTTCACTGATCTATTTGACTGCTTTTGCACCAATATCACGCAATCTTAATTACTGTAGCTTTTTAATAGGTCTTGAATTCTGGTAGTGTGAATTGTCCAGTTTTATTTTTCTTTACATTGCTTCAGCTATTTAGTTGACTTTTAAAGGATTAAAAAGAACAATGTTGCACTTCTAGGGGTGAATGAAAACACCCTGCACTCAAAGCTCTGTCAAAAGGAGTGCCCTAAAGTGTCCCAAAGAAAAAAAAATTAACTTTTATTTCATAAATATAGACTAAAAATCTACAAAAAATATGCATAGACTCTCAACATTGATGATTTTATGTAGGGAGAGGAAAGGGGCTACATTACATTTTGATTAAGGACCCATTTATATTAGTTACTGGTTGAATTATTCTGGGTTGGGACTTTAGATTCCCTCCCTTCGATTGTAATGGGACAAAGGACAGGGCTCTCATCTAAATGCCCTTTCTGGGCAACTAACTATGAACTAAAGGCTCAGTAAACACATTTTAACTAAATGTAATGCAAATCCACCAAGGGCAGTACAGAATCTGTATCCTCAAGATAAAGAATCTTGCTAGCAGTCTAAGTGGGGATAGGGTTTGTGGTGCAGAGAAACTAGGACTGCTCCGAGAAGTTCGAGTGGGGAAGAGTATTAGTCAGTTTCTTTCCTGTGTGATAGACCACCCCCAAAACTCAGTGGCTTGCAACAGCATTTATTTTTCTTGCTCCTGGGTCTGGTGGATCGCTTGTAGAGTGGAGTGGGGAGGAAACTGTACATTAGGAGCCAGGGTTTGGGTTGAGATCAGATCTGTTCCACATGTTTCATTCAGGGGTGAGAGTAGGTGGAGGATGCAGCTCTCTCCTGGTGCATGCTCTCTTCTGGCAGTCACAGGAGCACAAGAGGCCTAATAACACCATGCAAGCACATTTTAGTCTCTGCTTCTGTGACATCTGCTAACATTCCATTGGCCAAAGCAAGTCACATGGCCAATCTCAACCTCAGTGTGATGAAGAAACGTACTCTGTCCATTGTAGTGCCCTGGAAGATCACATGACAGAGGGAGGGGATAAGGAATTTGGAATTATGATTTATTCTACCCCAGGAAGGGACAGGGTTCTTGGATAGTTGTGAGAGTTCAGCTGGCTGCTTGCTAGAATGTAGAGGTGCAGAGAGCTTCTTCCAGAAGAATTAGCCCTAATATGGAGCTGTGTAATATTAGTGCTGGAGTACAAGCTGACCTCTCTTTATTTCCTCTTCACTTTACTGTTCTTTCACTCCTTCCTTCCCTTGCCTGGAGATGCTGAACTGGAACTTAGTCATGATGATGCAAGCTAGGCAAGGAAAGTATTGGAGTCAGCAGTTGAAGCAGCAGCAGCAGCAACAGCAGCGGGAATGATGACATCCATTCAAAGAGCTAGCTACCTGGAGGGTGACAGCCGCGGGAACAGCAAGGCAGTGATAGTGCCAATCAGGGAATGAGACCTTGGTGTCCTGCTTTCTGTAACAAACGTGGTGTGGCAAGGATCAAATAAAATCTAGTCTATGAAAGTGCTTTGTAAACTGTTAAAAGATAGTGTATCAGGAGGTTAATTGAGAAGCTCTTTTCGTCTTAATTTTAGCTGAGGCCTCAAGACAACAGTTGACACATTTCAAAGTGAACCTCAAGGCTACATATGATTATGAAAGGATATTGTGGAAATCTGTTTTTGCATCCTTAGTTGATCTTCTACTGTCAGCCTATAAGAGATGTTGGAGAGGTCAAGAAAAGAGCTGGAGAGAGGAGGGGAGGATTGCTTGGACAGAGCTGGCATGCTTTCAGTACCTGAGAGTAAACAGAATTTTTTTTTATTAGTATATATATCATTACAAATTGTACTTATTCTTTATGCCCCTTGTCCAATCTCTCCCCATCCCTCTCCCTCCCCCACACCCCCTCTGATAACCCTAGATTTCTTCTCTCTGTCTGAAAGAGTAATGGTTACTCTGTTGATTTGTTGCCTAGATGATCTGTCCAGTGCTGAGAGAGGTGTGTTCAGGTCCCCCACTATTATCATAGAGCAGATGCTTCTTCTGTCACTCTGGAGTGGTCTTTGTGGGGAGAGACATCCTCTTCTTTTCTTTGGTCTCTGCTGGTGACTCTCCTTGTGTCAATGCACTCAAGTGGCTGGTGGGCCGTCTGCATGGTGGTTGTGGTGTCTAGCTGCTTTTGTGGCAGCCGTGGTTATTGTGGTGGCTGTTATGGGCCACCCACATGGAAGTGGTGTTTTTGGCATGCTCCTTGCCTGTTTGTAGGAGGAGGGGTTGGTCCCCAGCTTCATCTGTTTTTACATTCTAAGATGTTGTTGTGGAGCAGTTGGGTGGGAGGGGAAAAGGGGAAGGGGGAATGAAACAGGGTGGGAGGAGGAAGGAGAGGGGCATGGTTGAGGCCTATGGCACCTCCCTCATTCCTGCAGGGAAGACCAGAGGGTTTCCAGTGGTGACTTGGTCATTGCTGGGCTGAATGCAGATGTCAGGGGTGTGTGGCTAAAGCCCTCGGCCGCCCACTGCCCTGGCTTGGGAGACCAGGGGGCTTCCAGCAGTGGTTTGGTGGTCATCACTGAGTGGTTGCAGATGTTGGGAGTGTGTGGCTGAAGCTCTTGGCCCCCAACTACCCCAGCTCAGGAGCCTGGAGTGTTTCCTGTGGCAGCTTGATGGTTGTCTCTGAGCTTGTTGTGGGTGTTGGGGGGGGCATGGCTGAGGCCCTCGGCCCCCCACCTCCCTGTCTTGGGAGCCCAGGACACTTCCTGCAGTGGCTTGGTGGTCATTGCTGGGCTGGGTGTGGGTGTCAGGAGGCATGGTCGAGGCCCCCAACCCTCCCCACTCCTTGGCTTGGGGTCCCAGGGGGCTTCTGTTCCTTCTAAGTTTTATAGGTGTTCTTTGGTGAAGTGAGACCTTTACTAGTAAATATCAAACTTTGTCTTTGGTCTGTGGTTATTTCATTTTTTCATTCAGTTCTGTGTTGGATTATTCGCTGTTTCCACTACTTAACTCTGCTCTGGAACTAATTTGTTGCCCTCTGCTTACTTCTAAAATGGGGAACTTCCTGTGGGGACCATCACTTGAGCCCTGCAGTTGAGCTAAATCCCTGCTTTGCTGCTAATTCCCTGGGGAAGGATTTTTGTGCAGCTCAGGTTATAATGGTTGACTTTGTAGGAACTTCTGGGTCTCATGAGATCTGGTGCACCTGAGTTATGTGGAAACACTGATCTGGACCTGAGTCTTTTCAGCAAACTGCACCCTGTGCAATTCTATATTCCTGACCAGTCTACACAGAGTGGGCCTGTGCTGATTGGAGGGCAGATCAGCTGTCCTTGCTGTGCCCCAGTGTTCCCCTGGTGGCCTGTCTCCCTCATTGCCCACACTCCAAACACTTCCCATGGGACGGGCCATGCACTAGTCCCTTGAGATGACTCACCAGCCTCTGAGTGGCTCCTTGCTCCTATGTGGGTCCACGGGAACCCTGTTAGTAGTCTTGCTGGCCTGAGGGCCACCAAGGCCCTCTTCTCCCCTGCTGCCTCCAAGCAACTTCACAGGAAGGGCACAGCAGAGGCTTTTTCCAGCTCTTGCTCCATGTGCTCACCAGCTCTAGCCTTGAAGTGGCTGGGATTTGAAATGGTTGGAATGGTCCTTTCTTTCTCTCATGGTGCCTTCTCTCACCTTCATGCACTCTGTAAGTCTCTCCTCCTCTTCCCCTGAGCTCTAGTGGCCCCAGCTTGACTGTCATTGCTTTTTAGTAGTTGTGAATTGGTTGATTTGTGGGATAGAGTGACGCTGGGGACTGTCTATTCTGCCATCTTGACTGGAAGTCCTGAACAGAAATGTTATGGTACTCACCTGAATTTTTATCCATAGGCAGGAAAACTGCCTCAGAGAATAAATTAAATGGGATCGTAAGACACAAAAATACTGTTACATGATTATATTCCATGAGTCATACTTGCTCACCAAAACATTTACATTACAGGAATGTAAGTGATTATAGTGTAACTTAATTTATTAAGAGACATATTCATTTCTGTGGCAGAAACTGCTAGTTGTCCACTAAAATCCATTCTACTTTTGTCTTGGTAATAGTACTGTGGTTGGGCACATAATTACTTAGCTATGGACTACACTTCCCAGGCCCTTTTGCACCTAGCAGAGGTGTGTGATTAAATTCTTACCTTTGAAGTATAAATGGAAATGACACACGCCTCTTGCAGGCCTTAAAACATCATGAGTGTGTTTCTCCACACTTATTCCTCTTCCTGCAAACTGCAACATGGGTGTATTTTCAATCCAGTTTTGTCCATGTAGCTGAGGACAGTACCCTAGGACAGTGCTTTTCAGATTTTATTGTGCATAAGCATTACCTGGAGAGCTCATTAAACAGAGATTAAGAAAGGTACACAATAGGTTTGCAGTGGGCCCAAGAATTTGCATTTCTGTCAGGCTCCCAGGTGATGCTGCTGCTGGTTCATGAACCACGCTTTGAGTAGCACTGCTGTAGAGGATGGTAGAGACACAAGATGGGAAGAACCTGGGTTTCTGAATGTCTTTGTGGAGTGAAGGAAACTATCTACCCATCTTGGACTTTCTTTTTTTTTTTTTTGCTGGCTGGTACAGGGATTGAACCTCAGACCTGTTATCAGCACCACACTCTGACCAACTTTTATTTTTGGTGGCTGGCCAGTAAGAGTATCTGAACCTTTGACCTTGTTATCAGCTCCCACACTCTACCGAGACTCTTTAGTGAGAGACAAATAAATGCCTACCACCATATTTTGGAGACTCTCTTACTGCAGCATAGTCATTTACCTCAGCCCACATAATCATCCTGATATTCTGCCAATCTTTCCCCATCTCTAAATTAAATATCTCCTGCAATTTTCTTCTGTTTCATCTTAAACTCTCCTTCCTGGTGAGGGAGAATAAGGTTAGCCACCTCCACTAAATGCATTTCATAAGAGCTGGCATCATGACAGCTGGCATATTCAATTGTCCATTTTGGCCTAGACTGGATAACCCTCAAGAAGTTCTCAGGAAAGGATTTTCCTTAAGCATCTTTCCAGAGGCAATATGGGAAACGTTAGTGGTGGGCTTGGAGAGAACAGAATTTCCAGCTGTTTATATCATGCAGCAAATCTCCATCATGACCCAACCCTTAAACATGCTACTTGAGACAGGTGAACTTCGGTAATTTTTATTTTGGAGGCAGAGATAGGGAAGATTCTGAGCTTCAAGAACCTTGAGGAATTGTCCTGTCTTCTGAGCCACCTTCTCGAAGAGCCATGTTCAAAGACAGTCTCACAGCTTAAGCTGGCCAGGTATTTGGACAAATCCTTATCTTTGCAGTGTTTTACCCAGGCCACCTTAAGGATAGAGAAATAAAGCATAGATCAGAGGCTGGGGTAAGGGTCTGTAAGAGGGTCAGCTGCTGGAGTCAGTTTAGGCTGTGGGAGAGTTCTGGATGGGGAGGGCTTGCCTGTCAGCACCACGCTCAGCCAGTGAGCAACCGGCCATCCCTATATGGGATCCGAACCGGGGGCCTTGGTGTTATCAGCACTGCACTCTCCCGAGTGAGCCACGGGCCGGCCCGGGCTTGCCTGTCTGGGACCTGCATGAGTGGGTGCTGCAGTAAGGCCTGGGATGGATGTGGCACAATGGTATTCTGCCTCATTTTCACTTCAGGAGAACAGTCTCAACCCACTCCCAAAGCCCAGGGCAAACCCACCAGCACAGATGCTACTTACATCAGTAGCCCAGATTCTGTCGTGCTGCAGTAAGGCCTGGGATGGATGTGGCACAATGGTATTCTGCCTCATTTTCACTTCAGGAGAACAGTCTCAACCCACTTCCAAAGCCCAGGGCAAACCCACCAGCACAGATGCTACTTACATCAGTAGCCCAGATTCTGTCTTGATCCATCTCTGGCAGAGTGGCTGGTCTCTGCCCTTCATGTTCCCCTTACCAGGCAGACATCCCATTAGGATCTTTCACAACTCTCTTGGCACAGAGAACGTCATCATCAATGTTATCATCCATAAATTCTGAAAGGAAAAGTGGATGAGTGGGGAGGGAAAAAAATCCCTTTTTCTGTTTTTAATAATTGATCATTTTTAAGGGGAATTCCCAGAGGAAACTGAGCCCTGAAATTTGGAAATCCTTTATATCTGTAGTGCCTTTCTGGGTTTGCCTTCCATTTTTCTTGGGTTTTCTTGCCTGTGCTTAGCATCTGTTCTGAGGACTGGTCTTTACTGAAAGCATCCAGGATCTGATGGACTATGAAAAGCCTTTGTTTTCAGGAAACTACTTGGTGTCCAGAGTGATGTGTGTGGGTATGTGGAATGGTGCTGCAGTGGTGTGTGTACCAGAAACAGGAAACATGTCTAGAGGTGTGGGGACCCATGAATGAGAAGATAAAATGGTGGTTGGGAATCAGGGGACTTAATCAAGTGCCAGTGTGTTTTTCTTTACCCTTTTGGCAGGAGGATCTCTGTAGAATCCTGTTTTAGTGTGAAGACTGTTTAGGGTCATTTTATTTCCCCTTTTCAGGTTCCCAGTACAGGCTCAGTGTCAGGTGTTAGTGAGAAGTGCATTCAGTTTTGCATCTATTTTGCCTGCCCTCACTTCACCCAGCCCTTGGAGAGGTTACAGTCCTTACTGCTGCACATCACGTTGCAGGCATTTTCTGAGGAATGCTTGTTGTCTTTGCACCACATGCTGTTTAGCTGGAAGATCCCATAGTAATTACTGCCATTTCCATTTTTTTCCATTAAAGGCCTGGGTGTTGAAGTTACTCTCATACTGAGCCAAGCAGACCCCTGTGTCAGAGAGAGCAGAAGGTATGGATAGAAAAGGCAAAGTGCTTCATGATGAGAGGTCACTCAGTAAGCCCTGGGGAAGAGGAGACATAAGTTGTGCTGTACTAGTGCTACCAGAAATGAAACTCCATGTTTAACACAGATGAAAAACTATGAGATTCTCAATGTCAGAGCTCATTTATAATCATTATTTACTCCCAGCCCTAAGGAATAACTAGCCCATGGTAAGTACACAATAACAATTTATTGAATAAACACATTTGGAATGCTCAGCAATCAATCAATCATCAATCAATCACAGTCTGTTTCCCAGTCTCCCTTTCCAGCCTCATCCTTCAGCCAAATATCCACTCGCTGAGTACATTCACTTTTGCTCTATATCCCAAGGTACATGCAAGAGTAAAGGTGGGGAGGTGGTGGAGGAGAATCCTAGGAAGGAAGAAAGAAAAACCATCCTTGGGGTTGACAATAAAGACTAGGTTTGGCATGGAGAAAAATGAAGAAGGATATTCAAGAGAAATTGAAATAGTTTCATGTCTTCTCACCAGTGAGACGGATGATTGAGATCCTCAATTTTCTTGCACTTTGTCAGCACCTCACCTTCATTCTCACAATCCCCATTTAACTCTCTTGTGACACTAGTAGAACTACCCTTAAGACAAATTTAGCAGATGTGGGTTATTTTTTTGTCAGACAAAAGGTTAGGGGAGAAGGTGAGAAGCAGCACCCATTGTGCTCCAAGGACCTGGACTAAAAATGATGCAGGTGAAGGCAAAGGCGATGGCAGCAGAAAAGGAATTAGTTAGGTGTGTAGTTAGTTAGGAAATATTCCAGGCCACGGACGGGAAGGTAATTTTGAAGAGAAGCAGAAGAAAATCTATTATAGATGAGATAATCCCTGGTGGAGAGTGAGAGGAGAGCCAGTTAGGAATTACAGGGCAGACGGGCCAGAGAAAGGAGAGGAGTCAGGGCAGTGGGAGCAGCTCTGAATTAGCAGAGAACCTTGGCAGGAAAGGAAATCATGAAGTGAAAGGGGAGAGGTTTCTAGGTTGAGGAAGGGTGTGTCTTTGGGTAGAGACAGAAAGGACGGATGAGGCGTTCATACTCACAGTTTGCCAGGCTGTAACCATGGTAGCCATCTATTCCCTGGGCCTTCAGCTGGTGGGCCAGCTCACACTTGGTGAAGACCTTGGCCTCGTAAGCTGCAAAGAAACAGCTGAAGAGGGAGATGATCAGAATAGACTTCATTTCTGCAGCTAGTGGAACCCAAGACTGGAGCACCCAGGGTATTGTTACAGTCTCTTACACCCTCCAGGCACAAAGGTGTTTCTGAGTGGATGATTGCATTGGCATCTGTGTCAGGAAGAAAAACTTGGCTGCTCCAGGCTAATTCTCCAGACTAGTCCAACCAGTGTGAACTTCAGGGAAGGAGGTGAAACCAGGAATGGTACCGGGAATAAAGCCATAGGGTGGTGGTGGTGGTTGTGGTTCTGGATTTGGGTCAATGCATGGAGCGGGGAAATGTTGGAGAGAGAAAGGTGTTGGTTTATGTTGTTTTAAGCTCCCCTCCCCCCAAAAAAAGAAAGGAAAAAAGAAGATGTGTAATTTTAAAGCCTTGTACTTTTGTTGGAATGTCCCCCAAAGGAGGGGGGGATCTGTACGGGGTGTTGGTTTATGTTGTTTTAAGCTCCCCTCCCCCCAAAAAAAGAAAGGAAAAAAGAAGATATGTAATTTTAAAGCCTTGTACTTTTGTTGGAATGTCCCCCAAAGGAGGGGGGGATCTGTACGCTCTGCTGAGCTTGGCTCATTATTTGTGCTTGGCTGAAAGAATTTTACCATTCAGTATAATGGGGGGATCATGATAGGTCATTGAGTTTTAAGGGATTGAGGCACTTCTGGAATCTGTAATCACTAAAGCATAGGTTGAACAGGAGACCCCTAGAGCCTAAGTTTGTAATATCTCAGTATCTAAAAGAAGTCATCAGATCCAAACCCCCAGCTATAGTTGAATTTTCTCTAATATCTGTGAATGCTAATCATCAAATATCTTGTATTAGTCAGGGTTCTCCAGAGAAACAGAACCAATAGGTGAGATTATATATATATACTTATAAAATGAAGAGATATATTATAAAGAATTAGCTCTTGTGGTTATGGGGTCTGAGAAGTCCTGACCCAGGAGAGCTGATGGTATAATTCCAGTCTAAGTCTGAAGCCCTGAGAACCAGGAGAGCCAATGGTGAAAGTTCCAGTCAAGACAGAGTCTGAAGGCAGGAGAAGACCAATATTTCAGCTCAAAGACAGAGAGAAAGAATTCTTTCTTATTTAGCCTTTTATTCTATTCAGGCTTTCAAAAGATTGGATGAGACCCACCCACACTGGGGAGGGCAATCTGCTTTACTCAGTCTACCATTCAATGTTGATCTCATCCAGACACACCCTCACAGACAGACCCAGAATAATGTTTAACTAAATACTTGGGCACTCTGCTACCCAGTCAAGTTGACACATAAATTAACCATCACGAATCCACCCCATGTCAACTTGACATCCATATGCATCTTCTCTAATCACACTTAATCTTTAAATAATGACAATAACAAGTTAGGTGATCATAATTCCATGTAATATGATAGAACTATACTGTTTACTACCGAAAATACATGAATCCCTTCCCCAGAAGAGGAGGTTAATTCTCTGAGTGATATTTACTCTTCTCCTTGGTATCCCATAACTTAAATACTATAAAATTAACAATACTTAAATACCATAATATAAAGTCAGTAATGTTATGTTACATGAGAAGAGAGTCAGAAGGAAGAAAACAAGGGTATTTTCTTTGTAACTATAATATACACACAAATATACAACCAAATAAGGAGGAAATACCTATGACAATTAAAGTTCTTGTTTCTGTAACTGGTCACATGGTCACATTTGGAATTTATAACTATCTTCTTCTACTATCCATTCTGTATTGCCTTTGCCTTCAGCAAACACCTCAGCAGGTCAGTGTTCTTAACCTGATGGAATGACCCAAACCTTCATTCCTGAAGGGTCTGGGCCATTTGTAGTCCTGTTTGGATTTGGTTGTTGTAGTTTTCCATTGACCTTACGCACAGGGCATGGTAACACTAAGAGAAGCTCTGAGGGATCTCCTGTATTCCAGTAATACTCTTCCTTACCTCCATTATGGGGTGTAGTTCAATTTCCCCTTGGTAGTCAGGATCAGTCACCCCAGGCAGCACACCAGTGCCTTTCTTTTTTTTTTTTTTTTTAAAAGATGACCGGTAAGAGGATCTTAACTCTTGACTTAGTATTGTCAGCACCAGGCTCACCCAGTGAGCTAACCGGCCATCTCTATATAGGATCTGAACCCATGGCCTTGGTGTTATCAGCACCACACTCTCCCAAGTGAGCCACGGGCCGGCCCGAGTGCCCTTCTTTGCCTGTTGATTCAGAGGCACAAGGAACCCCAAGTGACCAGCCATCAGTCTCAACTTCTGGTTCAGTGGAATTGTCTTTTTTTTAACCTTTTGATTTTTTTTTATTACTCAAAAAACCTTCAGTTAAAAAAATTTAGCTTTCTGGCTCTGTCCTTGTGCCTTAAACACTTTCACAATGATTTTCTGCTCCACAACGAGGAAAGCATGCTTGATCCTGTCAGGGACATATTTATCACACATAGAATCACCCTGCTGACATGTTTTTTTGTTTTAGTCAACCTCATAAGAACTTTAGTTCTCATAGCACAAACCTCTGGAACTCTGCCTAGACACATGCCGCATGCAGATTTTGGTGTTTTGCCAAACTTCTTGGCATAAAGGTGAAAGATTCTTTTTTTTTTTTTTTTTATTTTTATTTTGTCGATATACAATGTATTTGATTATTATGTCCCATCACCGAAACCTCCCTCCCTCCTCCCTCTCCCCCCTCCCACCCAAGTGTGTCCCCTCCATTTGCTTGTTGTAAGAACTTAAAAAAAAATAATTGTGGTTGTTATATCTTCCTCTCCCCCCCCCATTTTTTTTGTTGTTGTTTGTTTGTTTGTTTGTTGTGTGTGTGTGAGTGTGTGTGTGTGTGTGTGTATGTATGTGTGTGAATTGATTCATTCACCTTTAGCTCCCTCCAATAAGTGAAAACATGTGGTATTTCTTTTTCTCTGCCTGACTCGTTTCACTTAATATTATTCTTTCAAGGTCCATCCATGTTGTTGCAAATGGCAGTATTTCATTCGTTTTTATAGCTGAGTAGTATTCCATTGTGTACATATACCA
>NW_007726733.1:479201-485091 GCF_000696425.1 Galeopterus variegatus
AGGAAATTCTTCCATTAGTATGCCTACTGTGTAGAGGAAAAGATCTAAATTTATAGGATAATTACCAAGCCCCAGATCACATAGTTAGGAAGGACAGAATCAGAACTCTGATCACAAAGGCAGGTTCTTCAATGTGACTTTTTATGGCCTGTAGACTACACCACAATGACCTTATGATAATAGGGCAGAAGGAAGAATCTGGCTGGACACTTTGATGACAAGGAAAGAGGGATGAGAGATAAATGTAGGGAGGGCAGGCAAGACTGGCGAAAAAGCCAAACACTCTCGGCTTCTACATGTGGGAATAAAGCTCCACGTCCCCGGAGCCATAGGATCAGGTGGTCTGCTTTATTTATCTCACACTGACTGCCAGTTAATTTCCAGCTGACATTCTGCTCTTACATTTAGAAATGTAAAGTATTTCTAAGTGAAATAAAATAGAGATCTACACAAACCTTCATGCTGTTTCTTAAAGTTAGAAACATTGGCAATGAAACTTATATATGTCACTGGCCTTCACTGGCCTAATATTTCTTCTCTTGCATGGATTTTGCTCACCTTAGAAATGGAATTTGAAAGTAGCTTAAATAATTTCAGAACCTATGTTACTATGGTGATCCAGGATGGAGTGCGTAATAACTTCGTATAGCATACATTATACGAAGTTATACGAATTTGTGTCCTAATATGTGATCTATCCTGGAGAATGATCCATGTGCTGATGAGAAGAATGCATATTCTGAGGTTGTTGGATGGAATGTTCTGTAGATATCTGCCAAGTCCAATTGGTCTAGAGTATTGTTTAGATCTTGTGTTTCTCTACTTATTCTTTGCCTAGATGATCTGTCCTATATTGACAGTGGGGTGTTCAGGTCCCCTGTTATTATGGTATTAGTGTCTATTTCCTTCTTTAAGTCTAATAAAGTTTGTTTTATAAATCTGGCTGCTCTAACATTGGGTGCGTATATATTTATGATTGTTATGTCTTCTTGATGCATCAGTCCTTTTATCATTACGTAGTGTCCTCTATTGTCTCTTTTTATGGTTTTTAGTTTAAAGTCTATTTTTTCAGATATAAGAATAGCTACTACAGCTCATTTTTCATTTCTGTTTGCATGTTAAATCTTTTTCCGTCCTTTCACTCTTAGTGTATATGAGTCTTTGTGGGTGAGGTGGGTCTCTTGAAGGCAGAATATAGATGGGTCCTCCTTTTTAATCCAGTTAGCCAGTCTGTGTCTTTTGGTTGGGGAATTTAAGCCTTTTACATTAAGAGTTGTTATTGAAAAGTGTTGATTTATTCCTAGCATTTTATTGATTATTGTTTGGTTGTCTTAGGTGTCTTTTGTTTCTTGCTTTCTGATTTACTGTTTGTTTTCTGTGTTTGTTGGTTCCTTGGGTTGTAGACAGCCTTTTTGTTTGTTTTCTCTTCATGAATGCCATTTTTATTCGACTAGTGGGTTTTGATTTTTCTTGGGTTTTTATGGCAGTGGTAGTTATTTTTCAGGAACCAAACCCAGTACTCCCTTGAGAATTTCTTGTAAGGGTGGTCGTGTGGTGGTGAACTCCCGCAGTTTTTGTTTGTCTGAGAAATATACTATTTGCCCTTCATTTCGGAAGGACAGCCTTGCAGGGTAGAGTATTCTTGGCTGGCAATCTTTGTCTTTTAGTATTTTGAATATATCATCCCATTCCTTTCTAGCTTTTAGGGTTTGTGATGAGAAGTCTGATGTTAGCCTGATTGGGGCTCCCTTATAGGTGATTTGACACTTCTCTCTTGCAGCTTTTAAGATTCTCTCTTTGTCTTTGAGTTTTGCCAATTTGACTATAACATGTCTTGGAGAAGACCTTTTTGGATTGAATATGTTTGGAGATCGTTGAGCTTCCTGGATCTGAAGATCTGTGATTTTTCCTATACCTGGGAAGTTTTCTGCCACTATTTTGTTGAATATGTTTTCAATGCAATCTCCTTTTTCCTCCCCTTCTGGAATACCCTTGACTTGGATATTTGAGCTCTTAAGGTTGTCTGATATCTCTCTCAGATTTTCTTCAATGCCTTTAATTCTTTTTTCTTTTTCTTTTTTTTGTCTGCTTGTGTTATTTCAAACACCCCATCTTCAAGTTCAGAGGTTCTCTCTTCAACTTCTGCATGCCTGCTTGTTAAACTCTCCATTGTGTTTTTTATTTTGCTGAATGCATTCTTCAGTTCAGCAAGTTGTGCTACATTTTTTTTTCAGAGCATTGGTTTCCTTGTACATTTCTTCTTTCAGGTCCTTGATACTTTTCCTCATTTCATCATGATGTCTAGCTGAGTTTTCTTGTATCTCATTCAGTTTCCTTAGAATTATCACTCAAAATTCCTTGTCAGTCATTTCAAGGGCTTCTTGTCCTATAGGATGTAGAATTTGAGAGTTATTATCCTTTGGTGGTATACTTTCTTGATATTTCATATTTCTGGTATCTTTGATGTTTATTCATTGTGGCAGGGGGTTTCACAGTCTTGAGGTTTGACACTATTGACTGACTAAGATGTTTCTGTGGTTGCCAATTTGGTATGGCCACCTCAGTGACTGCTCAGTTGGCCACTAGTGCCTTGTGTGTGTGGTTGCCTTGGGTCTTGGGCCTCTCCAGGGAGCCACCTCTCTGGTCAGCTTGGACTCAGCTGGGCTGCTGTATCATGAGGCGGTACCACAGGGTGTGTGGTCTCTGCTGAGCTTCCACCTCCCGTGCTGGACTTCTCCCTTCTCTGTGCGTGCTAGGCTGGGCTTGGGGTGGAGCCAGGTGGTGGCGGTGAAGACTATCTGCTGCTGGATCACATGGTGGTGGCCCCCCACAGGGTGTGTGGACTCTACGGAGCTTCTATCTGCCCTGCTGGACGTCTCTGTGCTCCATATGCATTGGGCTGGGCTGCTGGATTGCGCGGCAGCAGTGTTTTCCCCATGGAGTTCCCACCTCCCCTGCCAGACATCTCCCTACTCCGAGTGCACTGGGCCAGGCTGGGAATGTAGTTGGGTGCCTGCGGTGAAGCCTATCTGCTGGATCATGCAGTGGCGGCCCCATAGGGTGTCTGGTTTCTGCGGAGCCTCTGCCTCCCCTGCTGGATGTTTCCCCACTCTGTGCATACTGGGCTGGGCTGGGAATGGAGCCAGTGGCGGCGGTGAAGCCTATCTCCCAGAACGTGCGACGGCGGCCCCGCAGGGCATGTGGTCTCTGCGGAGCTTCTGCCTCCCCTGGTGGATCTCTCCCTGTTCCGTATGCACTTGCTGTTATGTTTTTATAGTTTATATTGGTTGATTTGTGGGAGAGAGTGATGTTAGGGACCGTCTGTTTCGCCATCTTGACTGGAGCTAAACGTGAAAGATTCTATTACCAGGGGTTTGGAACAGCCTAGTTTTGTTAGAGGCTCTATTGTAGGACAGCCTATGACAGCATGTCAGATACTGCACCATTCTGAGTGCCTCTGGATGCCATCCCTAGAAGGGGAAAAAAGCCAGTGGAATCATTGTCATGCTTCTTAGTGGAAGCATTCCTCCCTTTGGGTTAAGATCTCTAGGCTAGAAGAGCATGAGATCAGGGAACAGGAAGCAAAAATTTTGCTAGTGGTTAACTAGGAGTAATAGTGAGTGGTGTCACTCCCATTTCCACCCCTTGATTCCCAGACCTATGAATCCTGACTGTGAGAGAAACAGCATCATATACTGGACACTGATTCGGAACATATACAGCCTTCTGGATATGTATATTCTGAATCAGTGTCCAGTTGTTCTAGTCCTGCAGGGTATTGCCATCTAGGTGGTGCTGTAACTGAGTCTTCAAAAGGCTATTTCACCATTCTATAAAACCAGCTTCTAAGTCTATTTATTCCAATTATGAATTCTGGATCTAGTGAAATAACCACAGAGTGGTCTTGGAGACCGACTGGGCCCACTGTGAGATAAACCTAAGCTAAAACTCCATTAGTCATCTGACCTCCATAAGCCCTTACTGTGACTGGTGGACCACAGAGATGTTTTGGGTCTTCTAGATTTAGCGTCAGTTCAGAGCCAATGTCCAGTAGTCCCAGAAAGTCCTTATTATTTCCTTTTCCCCAGTGAACAGTTTCCTTGGTAAAAGGCCATAGGTCTCTTGGGGGAAGGCTGAAAGAAAGATGAACAGGATACATTTTTATCAGTGTACCAGGGTCTTTCCTCAAGGGGACCCAGCCTGAGTTCATTCAAGGCATTCGAGGTCTATAAACTGGCTGAAATCTGAAGATAAACAAAATAGACACACCATTAGCTAGATTAACAAAAAAAAAAAAAAAAAAAAAATAGCTAGATTAACAAAAAAAGAAGAGAGAAGACCCAAATAACAAAAATCAGAAATGAAAAGGGAGACATTACAACAGACAACAGAGAAATACAAAGAATCATTAGAGACTATTATAAACAACTGTATGACAACAAATTTGAAAATCTGGAAGATACGGATAAGTTTCTAGACACATATAAATTACCAAGACCGAACCAAGAAGAGATAGAAAACCTGAACAGACCAATAACAAGCAAGGGGATTGAAGCAGTAATTAGCAATCTTCCAGCAAAAAAAAAGCCAGGGTCCGGATGGCTTTACAGTTGACTTCTATCAAACTTTTAAAGAGGAGTTAATACCAATTCTCATGAAACTGTTCCAAACAATTGAAACAGACTCTACTCTCCCAAACTCATTCTATTATACTCTGGTTTCTCTTCAGATCGTATAAATCTTTCACCTTTTACCAAACTCATTCTATGAGGCCAACATAACTCTGATACCAAAATCAGATTAAGACACAACAAAAAAGAAAATTAGAGGCCATTATCCTTGATGAACCTAGATGCTAAAATCCTCAACAAAATATTAGTAATTAGAATACAGCAACATATTTAAACAATTATACACTACGATCAAGTGGGATTCATCCCGGGGATGCAAGGATGGTTCAGCATACAAAAGTCAATAAATGTGATACATCACATTAACAAGCTCAATGACAAAGACCATATGATTATCTCAATAGATGCTGAAAAAGCATTTGACAAAATTCAACATTCCTTCATGATAAAGACTCTCAAAAAATTAGGTATAGAAGGAAAATATCTTAACACCATAAAAGCCATTTATGACAAGCCCACCACCAGTATTACTCTGAATGGGGAAAAATTGAAGGCCTTCCCCTTAAGGACAGGAAGAAGACAAGGATGTCCACTCTTACCATTTCTATTCAACATAGTGCTGGAGGTACTAGCCAGAGCAATCAGGCAAGAGAAAGAAATAAAGGGAATCCAGATGGGAGAAGATGAAGTCAAACTTTCCCTATTTGCAGATGACATGATACTATATATAGAAAAACCTAAAGACTCTATTAAAAAACTCCTAGAGCTGGTTAATAATTTCAGTAATGTTGCAGGATACAAAATAAATGCCCAGGAATCAGTAGCATTTATATACTCAGATAATGAATTAACAGAAAGAGAAATAAAGAAAGTAAGCCTGTTTACAATTGTCACCAAAAGAATATGGTATTTAGGGATCAATTTAACCAAGGAGGTTAAAGACCTCTACAATGAGAATTACAAACCACTTCTGAAAGAAATTAAAGAAGACACAAAAAGATGGAAAGATATTCCATGCTTTTGGATTGGAAGAATTAACATTGTGAAAATGTCTATACTACCCAAAGCGATCTACAGATTCAATGCAATCCCCATCAAAATACTGATGACAGTCTTAACAGAAATGGAAAAAAACAATCTTACCTTTCATATGGAAAAACAAAAGACCCTGAATAGCCAAAGCAATCCTGAGCAAAAACAAACAAACAAACAAACAAACAAACAAACAAACAAACAAACAAACAAACAAACAAACAAAC
>NW_007726733.1:486070-488627 GCF_000696425.1 Galeopterus variegatus
ACAGAGGGAGGGAACATTCCTAGGGCTACAAATTGAAGTTGAGGGGAGAGGAGGAAGGGGAGGGAGGTTGGGGGATAATTGGAAGGGGACAAAGGGTACAAAAGCAATTTCTGGTAATGGGTATGTCCCCAATATGAATCTGGCCCCCACATCATGGGCAGGAGGGGGGACAATCAGCTTTGTGTCTCATGAACATTTGAAAAAAATAAAACTGGCTCAAATCTGAAAATTGAATCTGTGACTCTCTGTTTTTATGATTCAGATTAGACTTTTGTTCACTTGACCTAAAACTCTTCTGCTTATATAGATTAAGTAAGAATTTAGTAGGCTTCATATCTATTTCACTTCTATGAACACCAAGCCATAGGTCTGCATGAGTCAGGCTATTCTGACTGCTGCTTTGACTCTGCTGTCCATTACAGTAATCACAACTACCTTGCCTTTGGTGGTTGAGTGCTGCCACCTGGCCGCTGACATCTTGGGATCCAATTACTCGCATTGCATTTAGGTTTCCCAGTTCAGTGACTGCAGTCCCCACTATCAGGTCTGGCCTACAGAGAAGAGAGATCACAGAGCTCTTCAAGGATGACAGGGCTCTCCTTATAAATTTATTTCTTACTGTCATAGTGAAAGGGGTGTCTTCTGAATCATCCCAGTGTGGGTGAGTAGGTCTCAGATGACAAATGCACTCTAACACACCAATATCCCCAAGCCTTCGAATCCCTTCCTTTACATTAAACCAAAGCAGATCCAGCAGGTCTAACTCATTTACTGTGGGCTAACTTTTGGTCCATGTTTCAGCCAACGAATCTAACAAACTGTTAAGAATCCTTCCTAACTCCCTAAGCTGCAACATTAAATGCAGAATCTCTCCTTAGCGAGCCCATATAAATAAATTTTGCCAGATTCAACTTCACATACCTTCTGCCATTATGCCATACCTTTAATATCCGTTTTTATACATGTTCACAGGATTTCTGTCTATAAATTAGAAAACTCAAGTAGGAGTTTTGGAGTATAGCACAGCTCCTCATGGGTCACACTATAGGTCTAGAAGCAAAGAGGAGTGACGGGGTTGAGTCCTGAGGAGAATCAGCATTGTCTCGCATGCAACTGCCTCAGGAGAGGCCATATTTATAGTTAATTCAGGCGGTGCAGGATTGATCTCCTCAGAAAGGGATAGAGGTTGCTGTCACTAGGGGTGGAGAGGCCTTTTCCTCTGGCAAAAACGACTCATCAGAATTTAGAGGTACAATATCCCTAGTTTCATTAGGGTCTTTCCACACGCCCTCATCCAAACTTATCGAATCCTATTCTTTTCCAACAAATGTCCTCACTTTGACAGCAGTGACTCATCAGAATTTAGAGGTACAATATCCCTAGTTTCATTAGGGTCTTTCCACATGCCCTCATCCAAACTTATCGAATCCTATTCTTTTCCAACAAATGTCCTCACTTTGACAGCAGATACCTATGAGGCTGGGAGTTCAACTTGAGTTGTAATTCAGCCACCTGAAGGATGAAATTCTGGGTTTAATTTTCAGCAACCTCAGCCCTGAGGCTGTAGAAGATACAGGTCGCCTTCAGGGTACACATAACAACTTTCAAGTAATTTATGCAGTGCTTGGGCTGGGAACTTGAGTCCCTGAGATCATCCTTTCCTTTATTTTTTTAGCAGCTGGTGGGTTGGGGAATCTGAACCCTTGACCTTGGTGTTTTAACATCATGCTCTAACCAACCAAGCTAACCAGCCAGCCAGATCATCCTTTTCTTTCACCACTTTGTCCAGAGACATTAGGAGCCACCAGCCAACCTTTTCATATTTTTTAGATTTTCAAAAATGTTTAACAATATCATAAACACAGTTATCGAGCTCCTTGCTTTTTATAAGTGGCTGATTAGGAGCATCCAATGGAGGTATTTTGTATACCTCTATTGCCAGATCATGGCAAGGACTACCAGTGCTCTCATTACTGCTGGAAAGAGAGTCATCAGTGTCTTTCAATCTAATCAGATTAGAAAGTCAATTCCAGAAACCCCAGAACAAATTCAGAAAATTCATTCTTAAAATTCTAATTTCTCTAGAACCACACTCAGTTCCATAATCTGTATTAGGGTTCTCCAGAGAAACAGTTCCAACAGGAGATATATATATATACATACATACTGCTGTGGATTGAATGCCTCCCCAAAACTCATTGAAACTTGATCCCCATTGTAACAGTGCTAAGAGGGTGGGATATCTGATTATGGTCGAAAGGTGGGGCCTTTAAGAGGGGATTAGATTGTGTTATAGTGAATAAACTGATCCATTCATGAAGTAATGGGTGTGGTTCTAATGGCGTTATAAGGAGAGTGTGTGAGAAAGTTAGCTCTCTTACTCATGCCATTCTCTTGCCATGCAATACCCTGTGTCACTGTAGAGAGTCATCACCAAGAAGGCCCTCACCAGAGGTGTTCCCTGGATTGTGGACTTCCCAGCCTCTGAACTGTAAAAAATAAATTTCATTTCTTCATAAATTACCCAGTTTCAGGTATTTTGTTATAAGCAACAGAA
>NW_007726733.1:489500-505578 GCF_000696425.1 Galeopterus variegatus
TGGATACTGAGGGATGACTGTATATCATATAATATTAATATATATAATTAATACATATAAGTATAAATAAACAAAAAGTTTTATTACAAGAAATTGGCTCACATGATTATGGCAGCTGACAAGTCCAGACCCAGGAGAGCCAATGGTATAGTTCCAGTCCGAGTCTGAAGGCAAATGATGTAAGTTCCAGGCTAAGGCAGAGTCTGAAGGCCAGAGAAGAACAATATTTCAGCTCGAAGACAGTCGGACAGAGAGCAAGAATTTTTTCTTACTCAGTTTTTCATACTATTTAGGCCTTCAACAGATTGAATGAGGCCCACCCACCTTGGGGAGGGCAATCTGCTTTACTCAGTCTACCAATTCAATGTTGATCTTATCCAGACACACCCTCACAGACAGACCCAGAATAATGTTTAACCAAATATCTGGGTATCCAGCAGCCCAGTCAAGTCGACACAAAATTACCCATCACATATCTGTTGAGATAGTACAGGGATGAGAAACATATGGCCTCCTGAGGTCTACCAGTCCATTCTCTGAAATGTCTCTTCATTATTTTTCTTGCCCCTTCATTCAATATTAATGAATGCTAATTATCAAACCTTATGTCTTATATTGAGCCAGAGTCTGCCTTTTTATATCTTTTATTCATTGGTCTCAGACACAATGTACAAGTCTCTCTTCCACATAATCATAGTTATTAAGTGCTATGAGTCAGATAAAGTATTAATCACTGCTTATTTCAAAAAAACCATTTAATCTCCATACCAGCCCTATGAGGAGGATCTGGTGTATATTTTTATATATATTGAATACATTTATGGATAGAACTGAAAATACTAAGGGTTTAATTAACTTTCTGTAGGTCAGACAGAGAATAAATGGTGGAGTTGGAATTTGAACTTAGGCAGGCTGAGTCAAGAGATCATGTTTAGTCACTACCCAGAGCACTTCTAACACCGCCACTCTTCATGTCCCTAAAGATTACCACCACGCTTCCAACCCACATTTTAATTTCTAGCCATCATTTCTTGTTTGAGAAAGCCTCCTTCATCTCTTGCTCACTTCCAGTGTAGATTGTTAATATTCTTTTAAAATACAGGATCTAGAGCTAAATGCCAAAACATCAAAATCTATGATTCCAGATAATTTTGAGCTTTTGGGGGGGAAAGTGAAATAAATCCAATGCAGTAGAAATTTTAAGAAAATATGAAATGACTTTCAGGATGCAGATTAATGGCCAAAAGACTTGTGTACTAGCAAATATAAGGAGAAATGACACTATTTGTATTTGTAGGAAGAAATATATAAGGAGAAATTACACTATTTTATTTTATATATATATAGAAATATATATAAGGAGAAATTACACTGTTTGTATTTGTAGGAATATGTGTTATAATTTGGGAGGAAGGGAGACAGAAACTATCTTTCTGTTCTCTAAAGAATAGTGTGTGGATAGAGGCAGCCCCTTGCCCTGACCAATCAAAACAAAACAAATAAAAAAAAAAACAATAAGAAACCCCAACACGAAATGAAATCAATGAAAAAAAAAATGAAAAAAGTCCTGGATATTAATCAGAAGGAAACTAAAGAGAGAATGTAGGCATTTCCTTGAATCAAATCATGGTTCATCCCAATACAGCATGCAGTGCTGGTGACTGAAACAGTAGCAAATTGTATTAAAGGAGAAGATCGTCCAGGTGAGGATGATTATAATGATAGAGTTTTCTTTTTTTGTGTTAAAATATACATAATATAAAATTCCATTTTAACCATTTTAGCTGTACAGCTCAGTGGCGTCCAGGTGAGGATGATTATAATGATAGAGTTTTCTTTTTTTGTGTGTTAAAATATACATAATATAAAATTCCATTTTAACCATTTTAGCTGTACAGCTCAGTGGCATTAAATACATTCACATTGTTGGGCAACCATCACTACCATCCATTTCCAGACCTTTTTCATTTTCCCAAACTGAAACTCTGAATATATTCGAATTTTTGGTGTATATGTTGGAATTTGATCAATGAGCATGCTCCAAAGAGACCACCTGAGCATGTGCAAGATATGTTACATAAACCTGTTACATAACTGGGGCCCGCTCCCTTAGTTGAATATTCATTAGCTAGCATGAATATGTATAGACAGCCAACTATAAAAGTAGAATCCAGGTGGGGCTGCTGCTCACACTTCCCCTGTGAGGTCTGTATTTCTTACTTTTTGTGTTAAACTTGCCTTTAGAGGGCTGATGCTCACTCTCTCGGGCCAGCCTGAATTTTGTTTGCCAAGCGTGTATTTCTTACTTTTGTATTAAACTTGCTGCAGCTGCTGCTCACTTTCAGGAGCCAGCCCGTGTTTTCCCTGTGAAGGGCGCATTTCTTGAAGTCAGTTATCTGACCTCCCCAGACCCTCTCCTCTGGTATCAGCACCACCTGGGACCTGGTTAGTAATGCTGAATCTTGGGCCCCACACCAGACCTACTGAATCAGAATCTGTATTTTAACGAGATTCCCAGTGGATTCATACGCACTTAGTGTTTGGAAACACTGATTGAGAGACATACTTAACTTTTTAATATTAATCTTATGGACAACTTCTTTCCTTCCCTCCCTACCTTACGCCCTCCCTCCCTCCCTCCCTTTCCTTCATCATTCCAACAAACACTTATTGGGTCAGTCACTACATCAGACACTAGAGATACTTTTCCTAGGACAATGTTAGGATTCATTTTTGTGGTTGGTCTACGAGTCTGTGTTAGTAAGGCAATTCTATATTCTTTATTGCTTGAATAATTAGGGATTCTGTCTTTCAACCTCACTCTCTGACACAGGGTATGTAGGCAGCAATGGGGCTGAACTTAGGAATCCGGCTAATATAGTGGATAGGAGATGCTGGCTTTGGCACCTGTGACATGTTGAACAAGTAAGATGTTGAGATGTAGAAGGCCATATGAATTCCCTGGGACATATGGATAGCATAGGTCCAGATAAAGAGGCAGGGTTCAGAGTCCGAAGACCAGAGAGTGCGTGAGACAGTTGTGAGCTGAAGACCTCAAAACGAATGCTTTGCTCTTGTGCTAGAGATCACTTCTCTCCTGTCTTTTGTATTTTCTGCTAAGTGTGGATAAGCAAATGTACAAAAGAGTGACAGAAGCACACAAGTGTGCTGTCTAACATACAGCATGTCTAACATGTTGGGAAAACTGTTATATCCTTACACGAAGAATCTGACCTCTTAAGGCTCTGGGGGAAACTGCTCTGTATTGGAGTAGGATTATGACAATGACACTTGGTTCAGTTTGGATAAACTTGACACACAACCAGTGACTTAAGAGTGTTGAATTTATTTCCTATAAAGAGAGGCAGGAATAGTTCTGGAGGACTGTGTTGCATATACTCCTAATCACTGAACCATTGTAGAATAGACCTGCAGCTTTCCCCAGATTGCACTAGGAGAAGTGGATATGTCATCAGTTATTTAGAAGTTGTTATTTAATATCTTCTATAGCAAAGAGTGAAATGCTAGGGGTTGGGAGAGTTATAAAATAATAATAACTGTTATTTATTGAACACTTACTCTATGATTGCCATGACTACTACCACTGCTTCTGCTCCTGCTATTACTGCTCCAACCTCCTCTACAACTACTGGATATTAATTAAGCATTTACTATGTGCTATATTCTGAATATTTGTGTCTCCCCAAAATTTGTATGTTGAAACCTAATCACCACTGTGATGGTATTAGGAGTTGGGGCCTCTGGGAAGTGATTAATTTAGGTCATGAGGGCCAAGCCCACATGAATATTAATGCCCTTATAAAGGACACCCCAGAGAGATCCCTCGTCCCTTCCACCTTGTGAGGACACAATAAGAAGGCACTATCTATGAACCAGAAAATGGGCCCTTACCAGGCACTGAATCTGCTGGCACTTTGATCTTGGACTCCCCAACCTCCCAGAACTGTGAGAAATAAATGTTTGTTAAACAGAATACTGAACAACAACAACAACAGAAAAACAAAGAAAATAAATGTTTGTTGTTTATAAGCCATCCAGTTTATGGTATTTTGTTTTTTTTAAAGAATTTTAATGGTATTTTGGAGCAGCCTGGACAGACTAAGACACCATGTCCCAGGTATTGTGTTAAACATTTAACAATTTAAAAATTAGGTATCATATAGACACATGAAGTGCATATCTCGTAAGTGCACTTCCCAATGCATTTTAAAAAGTTAAACACATAAGTATAACCAGCATTCAGAGCAAGAAATAGGATGCTATCAGTATCCCAAAGCTCCCAACCCTCTTTCCCCCTGTTTCCTCAAGAGTAATCATTATCCTGACTCCTAATAGCATAGGTGAGTTTCTCTTGCTTTTGTACTTTATATAAATGAAATCTCACAAAATGTACTCTTTTGTATGAAGTTCACCTGTAATTTTGCATGTAATTGTAGTCTACTCATCTCATTGATTTATAGCATTCCATTCTGTGAACTCTTCACAAATTGTCTTTTACACTCTTAATAAGCATTTGGGTAGTTTAGTTTTTGACCCTTACAGGTAGTGCTGCTATGAGAATTCTAATATATGTCTTTTGGTGAACATATGTATGCATTTCTGTTGGATATAGATGTAGGAGAAGAATTTTGGATTAGAAATCATTCAGCTTTAGTAGATACCTCCAAACAGTTTTCTAAAGTGGTTGCACTAATTTACACTATCGCCTGCAGTATGTGGGAGTTCCAGTCGTTTCACATCCTCACCACTTTATGGACATTTTGATTTTTATCTCATTTATCTTATTTTGATTGTTATCTTCATTGTTCTTTTAGGTCCCTTATTCATGCAGTATCTTCAGTTTAAGTACTGTTTATATGCTAAAAACTGCGACATTTTAAAAATTGAATTTAAATGTCTCCCCAGTCTCTAGTCTGTCACATACAACTGTCTACTTGACAGCTCCACTTGGATGTCAAATAAGCATCTCAAACTCAACATGCCCAGAATTGAATTACTAATCTCCCTTCCTCACCCCTGAAACCTGCCCTTCCTGTATTCTTCTCTCTTTTTCTTTTTTTCCAGAAGTGTCTTAGGTCTCAAACTTTGGTGTCTTTCTTGTCTTAATTATTACATTTACATCCACTTTTTCAGTAAGTTCTATTAGCTTCTCCTTCAAAATGCATTGAAAACTCAACAAGATTTCTCACCTCTACTGCTTCCATCCAACCCAACAAAATTTCTTTCCAAGATCCCTGTAAAAGTTTATTAATTGGTATTCAATGACCAAGATAAGTTTATTCCAGGACTTTAAAGTTGGTTCAACACTAAATCCACAGTATAACTCACAACATTAAATAAAAGGCTAATAGGAAAAATTCTATAGATTAGCTCAAGAGATGCAAGAGAAACATTTAATTTAAAATGAGAAAACTAAAACCTCTTAAATGAGAAACAAAAAAGATAATTTCCTTTAAAAGATAAAGGGTTAAAAAAACTATGGAAAAGATCACATGTGATAGTGAAATGTTTAAAATATTCTTTTAAAAGTCAGAACCACAAGGATGCCCACTATCTTCTATTTAATAAGGTATTGGAATTCCTAGAAACTATAACAGGAAAACGCTATAATATGCTAAGAAATGTTAAGGAAGAAACAAATCAAACTATGTGCAGGCTATATGATTATCTAGTTAGAAAAATATCTACCACTACTCAGAAAGCCCAAAAGAATATGTAAAAAATGTACTGGAATTATTAAAAGAATTTAGAAAATTATTTGGCAACTACAAGATTACTATAAAAAGGCAATTACAAGGCTTCTGTTTTTGCTTTAGATGCAGAAAGATGCAACCTAAGAAGAAAAAAAAAAAAAAGAAAGAAAGAAAGAAAAAGAAAGAATAAAGTCATCATTTTCCTTAAGCCCATCAGAGAACTAAGATCACAAGATAACCAGCTAACCTGGAATCCAGAGTAATAAGCCATTCCAAGGAGAGACTGAAGAACAGGACAGTCTCACCTACGGAAGAGCAAGGGAAGAAGAAACAGTGCTGGCCACAACACGATAAGGAAATTGGGGCACCTGACAAACGGGAGTCTGCACTGAATTGCAAGCTCCATAGGCTTCCCTTGAAGCCTCATGACAAAAACTGGTGCAGGGCAATAGACTGGAAACAGCCCCCGCTGGTAGTGCAGGCACCTTGAGGGGATCAGAGAATGAGAAGAAAACAGGCCTGAAGCATCACCTACTTCCATGAACCCTCTTTCACAGGAAGTAAAGGCATTAAACCCCAGGAGGTTGGGCATTAGACACTCTTGTACATAGGCCTCAAAAGGGCTGATCTGTGACTGGGGGGTAGGGGAGGGTAAGGTGGGTATCTGGAGGGTGCTGGCTCTGACGCCCTGCCTCCCTCCCCCCCTCCCTCCCTCACCTTTCTCCCCTATGAAGCAAAAGCTTTAAGCTACTGACAGGAAGGAAGCAAAGACACTCATCCACAGGGCACAGGCAAAGACGCAGTACAAGGCAGGAAGGAAAACATAATAACTTCTACTCCTTAAGGAGAATCAGAAAAATGTCTTGGGCTTAAAATTCTAAAAGAACTAAGTAGAATTAGGGCTGGCCGGTTAGCTTAGTTGGTTAGTGTGTTGTGTTATAGCACCGGAGTCAGGGGTCCGGATCCCTGTACCAGCCAGCTGCAAAAAAAAAAAAAAAAAAAAAAAAAAAAAAAAATTATCTTGCTTCTAGAAGAAGAGCAAAAAATTCCCACCCAAGATTTAACTTCAGATAAAAGGCAGAATATGCCTGCAAGAAGCAATTTCTATTAATTTTTTTTCTTAATGGAACTTGACAAGCTAAGTCTAACATTTAAATGGAAGAACAAAAGCCAAGAAAAGCCAGAAGGAAGGGGATATTCACATACTTGGATGTTACATAGAATAATTTAGTCAGTGTATCAAAGGGAAGACAAATACAGCAGTGAAACAGAAGAGAGACCAGAAACAGACCAATGCATAAACAGAACTGTGATATATCACAGGGGTGGCGATGCAGATCAGTGGGAAAAAGGAGGAACTTGTAGTGACAATTTGATTATCTGTGGTTAAAAAAAAAAAGCAAAAAAGAAATCAGATTCCCATTTCACACTGTACACAACATTAATTCTAGAAAGATGAAAAACTTTTAAAAATGAAAAGTAAAAGTTTACAATTTTTACAAGACAATATAGGAGAGTAGCTAAATAAGCTCTAATTTTCCAATAGATTTTCTTTTCTTTTTTTTCCAAGATAATTAATATATTCAACATTATACAATATAATCCTTTTTTGTGGCTTTTTACCTATTCTTACCTAACCCCTCCCCCACCCCCTCCCCCTTTCCAACCTCTGGTAACCTCAGTTCTGTCCTCTCCTTTTGAAAGTTCAACGTATTACTGTGATTGTTGCATCTTTTTTTCTTTCTTTATTTTTTAGCTCTCACTTATGAGTGAGGACATGTGATATTTCGCTTTCTGTGCCCGGCTTGTTAACTTAACATGATTTTCTCTAAGTTCATTCATGTTGCTGCGAATGGCAGTATTTCATTCTTTTTTTTATGGTGGAATAGTATTCCATTGTGTATATATACATAATTTTGCTTATCCAGTCATCTGATGATGGACATTTAGGTTGATTCCAACTCTTGGCTATTGTAAATAGAGCTGCAATAAACATGGGAGTGCAGGTATACCTTCAACATGATGATTTCCATTCCTTCAGGTGTATACCCAGCAGTGGAATGGCTGGATCCTATGGCAATTCTATCTGTAGTTGTTTGAGGAAACCCCGTAGTGTTTTCCATAATGGCTGCAAGGATTTACAGTCCTACCAACAGTGTATAAGGGTTACCCTTTCTCTACATCCTTGCCAGCATTTATTTTCTGTCTTTTTGATAACATCCAGCCTAACTGAGGTGAAATGATATCTCAACATGGTTTTGATTTGTGTTTCCCTAATGCTGAGTGATGCTGAGCATTTTTTCATGTGTCTGTTGGCCATTGTATATCTTCCTTTGAGAAACGCCTATTCAGCTCCTTTGTTCATTTTTTAATTAGGTGTTTTGTTTGTTTCTCTGTTGTTTTACTGTTAAGTCGCTTGAGTTCTTGTATATTCTGGATATTAATCTCTTGTTGGATGCATAGTTTGCAAATATTTTCTCCTACTCTGTAGGTTGTCTTTTCACTCTGTTATTTCATTCTATCTTTTGCTGTGCAGAAGCTTTTTAGTTTGATATAATCTCATTTGTTTACTTTTCCTCTTGTTGCCTGTGCTTTGGAAGTCATACGCACGAAGTCTTTGCCCAATTCTACGTCCTGAAATGATTCCTGTATGTTTTCTTTTAGGAGTTTTATAGTTTCGGGTCTTATATTTAAGTCTTTAATCGATTTTGACTTGAGTTTGGTATCTGGCAAGAGGTACAGATCTAGTTCCATTCTTCCTCATATGGATGTCCAGTTTTCCCAGCATCATTTATTGAAGAAGCAGTCTTTTCCCCAATGTCTGTTCTTGGTGCCTTTGTCAAAGATCAGTTGGTTGTAAATTTGTTGGTTGAGTTCTGGGATCTCTATTGTATTCCATTGGTCCAATACCATGCTGTTTTGGTTACTATTGCTTTGCAGTATAATTCAAAGTCAGGTAGTGTTATGCCTCTGGCTTTATATTTTTGCTCATGATTGCTTTGGCTATTTTGGGTCTTTGTTGTTCCATATGCATGTTAGGATTGTTTTTTCTATTTCTGTGAAGAATATCATTGGTATTTTGATGGGGATTGCATTGAATCTGTAGATCACTTTTGGTAGTAAGGTCATATTCACAATGTTAATTCTTCCATTCCAAGAGTATGGAATGTCTTTCCATCTTTCAGTGTCCTCTTTAATTTCTTTCTTTCTTTTTTTAAAAAGATGACCGGTAAGGGGATCTTAATCCTTGACTTGGTGTTGTCAGCACCACGCTCACCCAGTGAGCAAACCGGCCATCCACATATGGGATCTGAACCCGTGGCCTTGGTGTTATCAGCACCGCACTCTCCCGAGTGAGCCACAGGCTGGCCCCTTTAATTTCTTTCAACAGTGATTTATAGGTCTTGTTATAGAGATCTTTCACCTCCTTAGTTAAATTGATTCCTGGGTATTTTATTTTTTTGGTGACTGTTGTAAATGGGCTAACTTTCTTGATTTCTTTTTCTGCTAGTTCATTATTGCAGTATAAAAACGCTACTGATTTTTGCATGTTAATTTTGTATCCTGCAACTTAACTGAAATCATTTATCAACTCTAAGAGTTTTCTTTTTTTCTTTTTTTTTTTTTTTTGTAACATCTTCAGGCTTGTCTATATATAGAATCATGTCATCTGCCAACAAGGACAATTTGACTTCATCTTTTCCAATCTGAATGCCCTTTATTTCTTTCTTTTGCCTGATTGCTTTGGTTAGTACTTCCAATACTATGTTAAATAGGAGTGGTGAGAGTGGGCATCATTGTCTTGTTCTTGTTACTAAGGGGAAAGCTTTCAGCTTTTCCTCATTCAGGATGATATTGGCAGTGGGTTTGTTGTATATGGCTTTTATTGTGTTGAGATACTTTCCTTTTATACTGAATTTGCTGAGTCTTTATCATGGAGTGTTGAATTTTGTGAAATGCTTTTCCTGCATCTATTGAGGTAATCATATGGATTTTGTCCTTGATTTTGTTTATATGGTGTATCACATTTATTGATTTGCTGATGTTGAACCATCCTTGGATCCCTGGGATGAATCCCATTTGATCGTGGTGTATGATTTTTTGGATATGTTGCTGTATTCTGTTTGCTAATATTTTACTGAGGATCTGAGGATTTTTGCATCTATGTTCATCAAAGATATTGGCCTGTTGTTTTATTTTTTTGTTGTATCTTTGTCAGATTTTGGTATCAGGGTGATGCTGGCCTCATAGAATGAGTTTGGCCTCCGTTTCAATTTTTTGAAATAGTTTGAAGAGAATTGGTATTAATTCCTCTTTAAAGGTTTGTTAGAATTCATCAGTTAAAAACAACAAAAAAGAATTTATCAATAAAGCCATCAAGCCATCTGGTTCTGGCTTTTCTTTGTTGGGAGACTGCTGATTACTGCTTCAATCTCATTGCTTGTTATTGGTCTGTTCAGGTTTTCCATTTCTTCTTGGTTCAGTCTTGGTAGTTTGTATGTGTCCAGAAATTTATCTGTTTTCTCCAGGTTTTCAAATATGTTGCGGTATGGTTGTTCATAGTAGTCTCTAATGATTCTTTGTATTCTTGTGGTATTGTTTGTAATGTTTCTTTTTTCACTTCTAATTTTTGTTATTCAGGTCTTCTCTCTTCTTTTTTTAGTTAGCTAGTTGACTAATGGTTTGTCTATTTTGTTTATCTTCTCGAAAAACCAACTCTTCATTTCATTGATCTTTTGTATCATTTTTTGGATTTCTATTTCATTTAGTTCTGCTCTGATCTTTCTATTCTTTTGATGTGTTTATTGCAATAAACTTCTGTCTTAGTACTGCTTTTGCAGTGTCCCACAGGTTTTGGTATGATGAGTCTTTATTTTCATCAGTTTCAAGAAATTTTTGTATTTTCTTTTTAACTTCTTCTTGGACCCATAGATCATTTAGGAGCATGTTGTTTAATTTCCATGTGTTTGTATGTTTTCCAGAGATTTGATTTCTAGTTTTAATCCATTGTGGCCTGAGAAGATACTTGAAATGATTTAAATTTTTAAAAAATTGTTGAGGCTTGAAATGACTTCAATTTAAAAAAAAATTGTATAAAAAATAGGCCACCTACCATGTGGTCTATCTTGGAGAATGTTTCATGCACTGATGAGAAGAATGTACATTCTGCGATTGTGGGATGAAATGTTCTGTAGATATCTGCCAAGTCCAATTGGTCTAAAGTGTAGTTTTAACTGTGCATTTCTCTGTTGATTTGTTGCCTAGATGATCTGTCCAGTGTTGGAGAGGTGTATTCAGGTCCCCAAATATTATTGTATTTGAGTCTACTCTTCTCTTAGGTCTAATAGTGTTTGCTTTATACATCTGGGTGCTTCAGTGTTGGGTGCATATATATTTATGATTTTTATGTCTTCTTGCTGTATAGATCCCTTTATCATTACATAGTGGCTTTCTTTGTCTCTTTTTACAGTTTTCGTTTTAAAGTCTATTTTATGTGATATAAAAATAGCCACTCCTGCTCATTTTTTATTTCCATTTGTGTGGTACATCCTGTTTCATCTCTTCGCTCTGTCTTTATAGGTGAGGTGAGTGTTTTATAGACAGCATGTAGTTGGGTCTAGCTTCTTAATCTAATCAGCCAGTCTGTGTCTATTGAGTGGGGAATTTAATCCGTTTACATTTAGGGTTGTTACTGAAAGGTATTGTCTTCTGGCATTTTCTTGATTTTCATTTAGCTGTTTTAAATATCTTTTGTTTCTTTCCCTTTTATTGTTTGTCTTTGGTGTTTGTTGGTTTTTGGAGGTGCTAAGAGACAGTTTCTTTCTCTTTCTTGTTTGCATTTTTGTTCTTTCAGTGGGTTTTGTTCTTTCTTGAGTATTCATGGTAGTGATTACTATTTCCAATAGCTTTTCATCTCACTTCCAGCATGCTTCAAGTATTACAAGGTTTGTAAGGCCCCACCTTCTGTATACCCATTACCTCTCTGACCATATCTTTCCCTACCCTCCCTTTGCTTCCTCCACTCAAAGTCCTTGCTGTTACTCAACCTGACACACGTTTCCACCTTACTTCCCCTCTTTAGGAATATAAATTCCCCAAAATCCCATATGACCCATTTTCTCATTCTCTTCCAGTGACATAACATTGCTAGAATATAAGAGTACTTCAAGAAGTTTGTGGAGAATGAAATTAAAAGATAATACAAATATTTCTACGTGTGTGATCTTTAAAAGAAAAGAAAACCAGCTTTACTGAGGTATAACTGACATATGGTAAATTGCATATATTTCAAATATACAATTTGATAACTTGTGACATATGTATATACCTGTGAAATTATCACAACAATCAGGATAGTGAACATATCTATCATAGCAGACATTTCCTTATACCTCTATTTTTTTTCTTTTCTACATTTATTTTTTAAATGACACATATTGATTGTACATATTTATGGGGTACAGCGTTATATTTCAATACATGTATATAATGTGTGATGATCAAATCAGGGAAATAAGCATATTCATCATTGCAAAATTTATCATTTGTCTGTGATGAGAACATTTGAGTTCCTCTTGTTGGAGTGAACAGGATTAAAGCCATGTTGGGACCTAAAACTGCATGGGCTGTTGGCAAGTTTTAAAAAGACACAGTTTTGTTCTTGGCATACATTCCTCTGAGCTCCCTCTTTTCCAATGGTTATTTGATATTTTGAACCTTGGTTATGGGACAAGATGACGTTATTTACATGAATGTAAAGTTGTTTTCCAGGCAGCTGCAGGCTTGCATGTACTATTCAAACAGAAGGTAGACATCAATAAAGCTATGCTGATTTTACCCCTCCAGCAGGACCATGAGATAACAAGGACAAGAGCACAAACCAGGCAGAGTCTTGGCGAGACTTTGTACCTGACACCTTGCATGAAGCCCTTGCTGCTCATGTGCCCCTCCCTCTTGCTTTTCATTTCCCACATTCCATTCTCCCACCCCCCTCTTAAAAAAACCTGACTCAGTAAACCTGAGTCTTTGAGATGGCTTTAGCTTGACCATTCTCCTTCAAGTTTACTGGAGAGACAGGTTAGCCTAACATCTCTCCTTGGGTCACTGGTATTCCTGATTTAAAACTGACTTCCATTTTCCCTAACATTTGACTTTTGAGTGGTTTTCTTTTGCCGGGGGCAGGCAGCCAGATCTGTGAGTTCAGTATCAAATTTTGGGAAGCCTCAGCCAGGAGTTGAGTGTGTCCTGTAACACTTTCTTCTAGCCATTTGAGAACATATAATAAATTATTGTTAACTTATAGATGCCTAGCATTACTGTAGACCACTAGAACTTATTTTTCCTATCTGTGATTTTGTATCCCTCAACCAGCCTCTGCCCTTCCCCCCACCCTGTTCCCCTTCCCAGCCTTTAGTAACCACAATTCTACTCTCTATTTCTATAAGTTCAACTTTTCTTTTTTTCTAAACTCTCATACGTGAGTGAGAACATGCCTGTGGTATTCATATTTCTGTGCCAGACCTATTCCACTTAACATAATGTCTTCCACACTCATCCATGTTGCTGCAAATGACAGGATTTTGTTCTTTTTTTATGGCTGAGTAGTATTTCATTGTGTATATATAACACGTTTTTTAAAATCCATCATCTGTTGATGGACACTTAGGTTGATTCCATATCTTGGCTATCATGAATAGTGCTGCAATAAACATGGTGGTGCAGATGTCTCTTCAGTATGCCAGTATTTTTTCCTTTGGATAAATATCAGGTGGTGGGGTTGCTGGATCATATGGTAGTTCTATTTGTATTTTTTTGAGGAACCTCCATATTGTTTTCTATATTGGCTGTACTAATTTACATTCCCCCAACAGTGTATGAGCTCCCTTTTCTCTACATCCTTGCCAGCGTTTGTTATTTTTTGTCTTTAGGATAATAGCCATTCTAACTGGATGACATGATATCTCATTGTGGTTTTGATTTGTATTTCCCTGATGATTAGTGATGTTGAGCATTTTTTCATATACTTGCTGGCCATTGTATGTCTTCTTTTGAGAAATGTCTACTCAGATGTTTGAATAGCTGTTGAAGTGTTTAAATTCCTTGTATATTCTGGATGTTAATCCTTGGTAGGATAAATAGTTTGCAGATTTTTTTCACATTCAGCTGGTTGCCCCTTTGTTGTCTTGATTGTTTCCTTTGTTGTACAAAGCTTTTTGGTTTGATGTAATTCCATTTGTCTATTTTTGCTTTTGTTGCCTGTGCTTTAAAAGTCTTCACTACATTTTTGCCCAGACCAACATCTTAGAGTATTTCCCCTATGTTCTCTTCTAGTATTTTTGTAATTTCTTTCCTGGCATTTAAGCCTTTAATCCATTTTGAGTTTATTTTGGCATATGGTGAAAAGTAGGGGTCTACTTTCTTTCTTCTGCATTTATTGAAGAGGCTGTTCTTTCCCCAGTGTATGTTATTGGTGCCTTTGTAAAATATCAGTTGGCTGTAGATACATGGATTATTTCTGGGTTCTCTATTCTGTTCCATTGGTCCTTGTGTCTATTTTTATGCCAGTACCATGTTGTTTTGATTACTACAGCTTTGTAGTATATTTTTAAGTCAGGTAGTGTGATGCTTCTTGCATTGTTCTTTTTGCTCAGGATTACATTGGCTGTTCGTGGTCTTTTGTTCCATATGAGTTTTAGGATTGTTTTTTCTATTTCTGTGAAGAATGTCATTAGTATGTTAATAGAGATTGCGTTGAATCTGTAGATTGCTTTGGGTATGTAGTCATTTTGACAATATTAATTCTTCTAATCTATGAACATAGGATTTCTTTCCATTTTTTTGTGACCTTTTAAATTTCTTTCATCAGTGTTTTGTAGTTTTTATTGTAGTGATCTTTCACTTCCTTGAGTTAATATGAAATTTTCTGTGAACTTTTTGAAGTACCCTTCTATTTTTCACCACAATAAAAAAAAATAAGAAATTTATGACCAAGTGATGTATATTTCAGGAATAAAGAACAGGTTTAACCTTCAAAACCAATGTAATTCACTATATTAACAAACTAAAAGGAAAAATCATTTGATCACATCAACAGATGCAGAAAAAGCATTTGAAAATCCCATGCCTATTTCTAATAAATACTCTCAGAAAACTAGTATAGAAGAAAATTTCCTCAATCTGATAAAAAGCATCTGTGAAAAAGATGCTGAGCATATTTTCACATGCTTTCTTGCCAACTGTATATCGTCTTTGGTGAGATGTTTGTTCAGGCCTGTGGCCTACTTTATTTGGGTTGTTTGTTTTTTTATTAATAAGTTTTAGGAGTTCATTTTGTATTTGGATAACTGTTCTTTATCAGATGTGTCTTTCACAAATATTTTCTCCTAATCTGTGGCTTGCTTTTCATCCTCTTGAAAAGCAGAAGTTTTTAATTCTAATGAAGTACATCTTATCAATTATTTCATTCTTGGATCATGCCTTTTTTGTTTGTTTGTTTGTTTGTTTTTGGTGGCTATCTGGTATGGGGATCCAAACTTGTGACCTTGGTGTTAGCACTACCACACTCTAACCAAGTGAGCGAACTGACCAGCCCCATGCCTTTGTTATTGTATCTAAAACTTTATCACCATACTCAAGGTCACCTAAATTTTCTCCTATGTTATCTTCTAGGAGTTTTATCATTTTGCATTTTAGGTTGAGGCTGGGTAGTGCTGGTCCTTCAACATTGAGTTGGCTATTCTGGGTCTTTTGTCTTGTCGCATGAACTTTAGAATCAGTTTGTTGATCTCCACAAAATAACTTGTTAGGATTTTGATTGGGATTTCATTGAATCTTATAGATCAAATTGGAAATCACTGGCATCTTTACAATATTGAGTCTTTCCATCTATGAATATGAAATGTCTTTCCATTTATTTATTTATTTATTTTTTGTCTTTTTTCGTGTCCGGCAACGGATCGTAACCCTCAGTGTTGTGCCCGTACCGGACCGGGACCGGCAACGGGATCGCAACCCTCGGTGTTGCGTCCGCACCTCACTCAGCCAGTGAGCGGGAACCGGTCTGTATGTGGGATCTGAACCCTCGGCAGGAGCGCCGCCGTGCTCCCAAGTGGCGCACTGTAGCAGTGCGCCACCAGGCCGGCCCCTATTTAGTTTTTATTTGATATGTTTCATCAGAGTTTTGTAGTTTTGCTCATATAGATTTTGTATGTATTTTGTTAGATTTATACTTTATTTCATTTTTTGAGTGCTAATGAAAATGGTAATATGTTTTTTTTTTTCCTTTTTGTCTTTTTTCGTGACCGGCAACGGATCGCAACCCTCAGTGTCGCGCCCGTACCGGACTGGGACCGGCAACCCGATCG
>NW_007726733.1:505780-526335 GCF_000696425.1 Galeopterus variegatus
TATTTATTTATTTATTTATTTTTTGTCTTTTTTCATGACCGGCAACGGATCGCAACCCTCAGTGTCGCGCCCGTACCGGACTGGGACCGGCAACCCGATCGCAACCCTCGGCGCTGCACCCGCACCTCGCTCAGCCAGTGAGCGGCTGGTCTGTACGTGGGATCCGAACCCTCGGCGGGAGCGCCGCCACGCTTCCCAAGTGGCGCACTATAGCAGTGGGTGCACTGTAGCAGTGCGCCACCGGGCCGGCCCAAAAATGGTAATATGTTTTTAATTTCAAATTCCACTTGTTTGTAGCTTGTATATAGGAAATGATTGACTTTTGTATAGCAACCTTGTATCCTGCAACCTTGCTATAATTGCTTGTTAGTTCCAGGAGTTTTTTTTTTTTCTTGTCAATTCTTTTGGATTTTCTACATAGAAAATCATGTCATCTGGGAACAAAGACAGTTTTATTTTTTCCTTCCAATGTGTATAACTTTTATTTCCTTTTCTTGTCTTATTGCATTAGCTAGGACTTGTGGTATGATGGAGAAAAGCAGTGGTAAGAGGAGACATCCTTGCCTTGTTCCTAATTTTAGTGGGAAAATTCTTGAGTTTCTCACCATTAAGTACAATGTTAACTGTAGGTTTTTTGTAGATGTCCTTTACAAGTTGAGGAAGCTTGCCTTTATTACTTGTTTGCTAAGAGTTTTCAAAATGAATGGGTGTTGGATTTTGTGAAATACTTTATCTGCATCTGTTGATATAATCATGTGATTTTTCTTTTATAGCCATAACTACCACTATCATATCTATCAACTCCCAAACTTTCCTACCAAAACCTGATTTTTTAAAAATTTGGCAGCTGGTCAGTACAGGGATCGAGACCTGGACTTTGGTGTTATCAGCACCAAACTTCACTGAGCTAATCGGCCAGCCAAACCTTGGATTATTATTATTGTTATTATTTTATTTGTGTCAAGAACACTTAATGTAAGATCTACCCTCTTAGTAAGTTTTAAGCATACAATAAAGTATTGTTATCTCTAGCACTACACTGTATAGTAAATCTCCAGAATTTATTTATCTAGTGTAACTGAAACTTTGTACTCTTTAACCATAACTTCCTAATTTCCCTTTCCCTCCAGTCTCTGGCAACCACCATTATATTCTCTGCATCCATAAATTCAACTTTTTTTAGATTCCACATACAAGTTGTTTTCTTTTTTTTTTTTTTTGTATTTATTTATTTACTTATTTATTTGGCAGCTGGCTCATAGGGGGATCTGAACCTTAGACCTTGATGATATAACAACACACTCTAACCAACTGAGCTAACTGGCCAGTCCCTAGATTCCACATACAAGTGAGATTATGTGATATTTTTGTTTTTCTCTGCTTGGCTTATTTCACTTAATGACCTCCAGGTTTATTCACATTGTGGCAAATGGCAAGAACTCCTTTTCAAAAACTGAATCATATTCTGTTGTATGTATGTATATCATTTTCTTTGTCCATTCATCCATTGATGAACATTTAGATTGTTTCATATCTTGGCTATTATGAAAATGCTGCAATGAACCAAGAGTACAGATATCTTTTTGAGATCTTGGTTTCATTTCTTTTGAATTCATACCCAGATGTGAGATTATAAGATAGTTCTATTTTCAATTTTTTGAAGAACTTCTATGCTGTTTTCTATAATGGCTGTACCAATTTACATTTCCATCAACAATGTACACTTGTTCCCCTTTTTCCACATCCTTGTGAACACTTCTCTTTTTTTTGATAATAACCATTTTAACAGGTGTGATGTGATTAGCTCATTGTGGTTTTGATTTGCATTTCCCCTGATGATTAGCAAAGTTGAGCATCTTTTCATATATCTGTTGGCCGTTTGCGTATCTTCTTTGAAAAAAGTGTCTATTCAGGTCCTTCACTCATTTTTAAATTGGATTTTTTTTTTTTTACTATTGAGTTGTATGAGTTTCTTACATATTTTTATTTTTTGGTAGCTGGCTGATACAGGGATCTGAACCCATGACCTTGGTGTTATAAGGCTGAGCAATAATAACCAACTGTCTTACATATTTTTATATTAACCCTTTATCAGATATATGGTTTGCAAATATTTTTTCCCATTTCATAGTTTGCCTTTCACTCTGTTGATTGTTTCCTTTGCTTTACAGGAGATTTTAGTTGATGTGGTCCCACTTGCCTATTTTTACTTTTGTTGCCTATGCTTGTGGTGTCATATCCAAAAATTATTGCCAAGACCAACATCAAGAAGATTTTCCACCAATGTTTTTTTCTAGTAGTTATGCAGTTTCAGGTATTACATTTAAGTCTTTAATCTGTTTTGACTTGATTTTTGTATAGGGTGTGTAGTGGATTGAACTTTGACCCCCCAAAACTCACTGATGCTTGAATTGTGTCCACTAAGTTCTATGTATTAGAAACTTAGCCCCCACTGTGACTGTTAAGAGGGCGGGAAATTCTATTATGATAATTGAAACATGGGGCCTTGAAGAGGTGATTGGATTGTAGGATTGTGCAGTAGTGAATGGGTTAATAATGGTGGTCGGGGTGCAGTTGTAGGGCTGTAAAAGGACAGTGCATGAGGAGATTAGCTCTCTGCTCTCTCTGCTTTCACCATCTTGCAATGTGAGAAACCCGAGTTACTGTTGCCACAACTGATGGATTTTGGACTTCCCAGTCTCAGAAACTGTAAGCAATAAATTTTGTTTTCTTTCTAAATCACCCAGTTCCAAGTATTTTGTTATAAGCAATAGAAATGGACTAATACACAGAGTGAGATAAATATCCAGTTTCACTCTTTTGCATGTGAATATCCAGTTTTCTCAACACCCTTTATTTAAGAAGCTATTCTTTTCCCACTGTGCGTTCTTTATGTCCTTGTCAAAAATTAGTTGACTTTATATGTGTGGACTTATTTCTGGGTTTTCTATTCTGTTCCATTGGCCTAGGTGTCTGTTTTTATGACAGTATTACGCTGTTTTGATTACTCTAGCTTTGTAACATAGTTTGAAATCAAGAAATGTGATGCCTCCAGTTTTGTTCTTCTTGCTCAGCATTTCTTTGGCTATTTTTCTATTCCTTTGTTCTCTACAAACATGATTTATTTTTCCTTAATTATTCATTTATAAAACTGTTTGTGGTTTATCTTTTTTCCTCTTTCTCCTTTCTCTCCTTTCTTTTATTTTTGACCAAGAATGACAATACTAATCCTGAAAAGAACATGGAATTTGAAATTCAAAGATTGAAGATTGGATTCAGTCCTTAAACAAATTCACATATCTGAGCCTCATTTTCTCTAAGTATAAAATGGCATTAGTAATATCTACCTCACAGGTTGTTGAGAAGCACAAATGAGATGATTTATATGAAAGTGCTTAGCAAAAGTTGATTATTATTATCAGAGAGCATGAGGTCTTGGTTTTAGTTGGATTGATAGACATTGTGAAGGAAAAATTAGCAGCAGATCAATATTTTCCAAAAAGGTACACAAGGTAACAGTGGTAGTCTTAAAAGGGTGCCCCATCAAGTCATCTTGAAGTAGCTGGCAAGCCTGTTCATGTTGAAGGACACTATATGATGTTGACTTGGAGGTGTGAAGGATCAACTACTGGGCATATGTTATTTATAAGATTTATTCAGGTTAACTAATTTATCCAGCTATTCATCTACTCACACTTTTTTCAAAGATTAAATTAATTCAACAAAATTTTTTTGCCCATTTTTCATGCAAGTTCTAGGAATAACTGATTGGAAATTGTTACAGGTAGAGCAAAAAATATGTGAAAAGGCCTGAGATCTGGGTGAATTCAAGGAAATAAAAGGTAATCATTATGGCTGATGCATAGAACATGAGATTGTGAGTGGCAAGAAATATGTCTGCAGAGGCATGCAGGGACCAAGTCATGTTAAGGAGGTTGGTTTTTACCCTAAGGGCACCTATGAGAACATGCATTTGGGTTTAAATAATTTTTCCAGCCAAGCGTGACTGAAAGATAATAAGGCAAGAAAATTGAACATATTGGCAAAATAATGGTTTAGATTTTGGATTATGGAATCTTATCTGATAAGGAGGGAAGTGAACACAGAATGGGGCTAATAGAAGTACAGTAGAAGTTATTATCAGTGGGGCCGGCCTGGTGGCGCACTGCTACAGTGCGCTGCTTGGGAGTGCGGCGGCGCTCCCGCCGAGGGTTCGGATCCCACATACAGACCGGTTCCCGCTCACTGGCTGAGCGAGGTGCGGGCGCAACACCGAGGGTTGCGATCCCGTTGCCGGTCCCGGTCCGGTACGGGCGCGACACTGAGGGTTGCGATCTGTTGCCGGACACGAAAAAAGACAAAAAAAAAAAAGAAGCTATTATCAGTGGACTGAAAGTCTCATTGGAATCAAATTTTATTGGGAGCAATTGAACAGGTGACCTGAGAGACTAAGAAGGTGATGAGAAAAGTAGATGTCTGAGTTTATGGTTTCAGAGGTGAAGCAGTTCTGGATTATGGCAAGATCCAGGGCGAGGCCATAATACTGGGTGACAGGTGGAGCAGAGGAAAATCTTATCAGATTCAGGAGGCTAGGTGTTTGATAGGACACACACATGGATATTTGAGTCAGTCAGAGTAATAGCAGATCTTGGGATGGAGAAAAATACTATGAAACAAGTGCTAGTATTCAAGGAATGAAGGAGAGTAACAGAAGGAGTACGGTAGGCATATGCCCGAAATACATAAACCTCAAGGAAATTGGGGACTTTAAAAAGAAGGTGAGGGAGATGGTAGTTTCAAAGTGCCAGGAATAAGATTACTTCTGAATCCAGATATACCTGGTTTGGGAGAGCAAATAGTTTCTATTTGAGGCTATTACTACAGAGGCAATAAGGATCCTAAATATGTGTGTATTATTTCTTTGCAGGTTTTCATGTCTTCATTACACCTGTATCCACCCTCAAGAAATATATCCCTTTTTTTTAATATCCAAAAGAAAAAAAAAAGGATCCAGTAGCTCTATGGTATTGTTTTTTTGTGGCTTTAAACTTTAAACAAATAGCATAATACTTTTCATATTATTTTGCACCTTGCTTTTTTTCATTCAACATTTTTTTGAGATTTATTCATGTTGATACTTGCTCTCATTCATATTAGCTACTCTACAGTAATTTATTGTGCTGTCACACATTCTGTTTTAATTCTTCTATTGTTGGCCACTTAGATTGTTTCCAGTATTTATTATTCAGAAAAATGATGTACTGAACATAATCGTATGTGTCTTCTTATTCTACAATATTCTACAGATTGACTTTGGTGTGTCCGTGGGAATATTCATATTTTATTTACTTTGGTATTTTAAGTATATTTAAATGAGAATTTATACCTCTTTTCAATTCTGAAAAAATTTTTACTCACTCTTCGTGACTGTTCTCCTTCATTTTCTCCATTCTGTTTTTCTGGAACTCCTACCAGCTTCTCCATTTAAATGCCATGTCTTTCTTCGTACTGCTCTTCGATATTTCGTCTCTTTGCCTCTGCGCTGTATTCTGAGTGAACTATTCAATATTGTCTTAAAATTCACTAGTTCTCCCTTCACCTGTGCTGTCTACAGTTTTTTCTGCCTATTGAGTCTTTAAATATTTCAATGACTATAGTTTTCAATTCCTATTTTCAAATTTGTTCTTTTACATATCCATTTGGGCTTGTTTAAATTCTGCCTATATGTTTCATAATTTTGTCTTCTGTGTTAATATATACGACTAATGCACTATATTTTTGAGAACCTTAAATATTTGTTTTAAATAATTTCTATACTTTTAATATTTTAATATTATCTAGTGTAAATTTATTTTTCAATTGTTGATTTTTTTGGCTAACTTTTGTAGAGTTAGATTTTTTCCAAGTATTTTATAATGCTGGATCTCAGAATCATTTTGAGGTAGGAGATTTTCTCTCTCTTTTTTCCTTCCTTCTTCCCTTCCACTCTTGTCCCCTTCTGTCTGAGCATTTCCTTGGCTAGCAGTTTTCTGGTGGCCTCTATCCATTTTCCTGGAGTCCCCAGCTCCAAACTGGTACTTCTATTGGCAGTTTAGAAATGTATCTATTGTTAATATTGAGACTAATATAGACCCAGTTGAGGATCCAGTGGCTCCATGGTTCATTTCCTGGTTATGAAGCTATGTCTGTGCTCACTGGCCTCCTTTGGCATGTTCTGAATAAGCTGTTGTTGCAGACAGTGGTAGGCAGCAGTTTTCTCATTCCTCTTTAATGAAAAGAGACCCTGTTCTTCTAGAGTGATCCTGGATCTAGTTCCTGCTGCAGGTGGAGAACTTTTAGTTTCTGTTAATCTGCAGGAGCTAAATTCGTAGCTGCCTTTACCTGCTTACACCTGTAATTCAGCAGGCCCTCAGCTTCATCCCTAGTCACAGCTTTTAAAAATATTTTCTCTTTTATTTGTGGCACATGGAAATATTTATCTCTCTTATGAACCATTACATACCTTTAAAATGTTCTCTTTTTTGCATTTTTTTAGATCCTTGCTATGTGCTTGCTGGATATAAGGCATCTCAAAGTGTGGATTTATAATGTGATATTGAGCAGAGAAGTCTTATTAATAATCTTTAGAGGTCACAGAAATAATACACATAATATCTAATGCAAAAAACCCCAAACAAACCCAATCTATTTCCTTTTCATTAGGAAAGTAAACATGTGGTCCAAGTGGAGAAATCTGAAAAAGGTTTCTGAATTCTTTTTTTCTCCTTTTCTTCTCCTGCTTTTTTCCTTTCCCACCACTCTCATTTGTGACCTTTTTTTTTTCTCTTTCACCATCCCTCTGCTTCCCCTTCTCTTCTCTTTCCATTTCCCTGTTTTCTGATCCCCTTCCTCTATCTTCCCTTCCCTCTTTTTTACTTCCCTTCTCTGACTTTCTCCTACGGTTTCTCTTCTATTTAGGTCGAGTTTTCTAATGATCCTCCACCTCCAGTATTGCCTCTGTCCTCTCATGCCAGGTAACAGGAAGAGGCAGGTGTACCTCATGCTTACATGCAGGCAGGGCCCCACCCAAGGAAAGTCTGTGATGCTGTGACCGGAGGGAGAGAGCGTCTCCAGACTTGCCCTGAGAGGAGTTGTGTGAGGAAGAAGCTCATATTTACCAAAATGTGTCATAGGCCAAGCAAAGCACATAGATGGAGGAATTAACTATATGTTTTTCATTTAACTTTCACAAACTTCTGTGAAGTATGTATTATTTCTTTCACTTCACAGAAGAGGAATCTGAGACTTGAAGTGGTTAAGGAATTTGCTTAAGCTAGTAAGTGGTAGAGCTGAGATCAAAACATAAATAGGTGTGCTTCTTTCCTCTATACCGCAATATCATGTACATTTGATCAGTGATTAAGAAAATAAAACTTGAAATCGGAATTTCTGGCTTTAGGAGTAGCAGTGTACTGCCTATGGAGATTAGGCGGGGGGTGGGGGTGGGGACTTGGAACTTCCACAGAACCCTTGAAATAATACCATAAAGGCAGCCACATGCCTTGTGCAGACCGTGGGGCCCAACCTCTTTGGACCATCTCTAGTCTGTACCTCCTGTAACTTCTTGGACAATCTCTACCGATCTCTAGACTGCATTCTCAATGCCCCTCACACAGGGAGTGAGCAGACTCCCCTTGGTGTGGTGAGGGTGTTGGGCTCTTTGTTCAGGGACCTGCTAACCTGCTGTATTCCTTGTTCGCTCTACCCTGGTCCTCCCTGCAGGACACTCACACACAACACAGGATTTCACTTTTGAATTTAATGCAAAGAAAAACATCACAGAAACATTTTTAATACTCAGATACAGCCTAGATCCTGCCCACTTCCCAAGCAACATTCCAGACAGAAGAATTTTCTATCCTTTTACTTCGCTGTATATTCCCCTCCACTTAGACAGGGCAGTTGTCTGTTCCAGATCCTCAAATGCCCTTTTTAGTAAGTCTACCTGACTGTGCTTCTCACTGCTCAGCATCAGGTGTCTTTACATCCATGAGTATCTACATTCCCTTTTTTCTTGTTGTTTTCTTACCATCATCCCTCTCACTTCTGGTGACCACGTCTTCTCCTTACACTGAGAATCAATTTTGGTGTTTGTTAAATGCAGATCCCTGGGCTCCATTTTCACACGGTCTGGTTCTGTAGGTCTGGTTGCCCAGAAATCTTCATTTGTAAACAACTACTTCAGACCATTCCGGTATAGATGAACCACATACAATACCTTGAGAAACACGTTAATATATTTCAAATAAAAAAAAATTAGAAATGTTTTTGTGTCATTTTTTTTTTGAGCCTTAAAGTCATAAGAATAGTAAAAACCCAGACAGATTCCCCAAATGTTAACATTTTACCACTCTTAGTTTATCCTTCTCTCTCTATGTATATATATATGTATGTACATATTTGAGCATTAGCTATCATTAATTTTTAAATTAGCATTTACATTTTTATTAAAGTAATACATGTATATTGTATTTTAAAAATCAGATAATTGCACTATGAAAAGCACTAGCCCTGGTACTCTCTCTCCCCACCCCAGTGCCACTCCCTAGACAGAACTATTTAAACTCTTTTATTTTATTTATTTATTTATTTATTTTCTCAGTATACAATGTAGTTGATTATTGTGGCCCATTACTGAAACCTCCCTACCCCCTCCCTCTCCCCCCTCCCTCCCAACAACCTTATATCTGTTCGCTTGTTGTGACAACTTCAGGGAATTATAATTGTTGTGTCTTCTTCCCTCCCCACTCCCATTTTTTTTTGTATTTATTTATTTATTTTTAGCTCCCACCAATAAATGAGAACATGTGGTATTTCTCTTTCTGTGCCTGACTCATTTCACTTAATATAATTCTCTCAAGGTCCATCCATGTTGTTGCAAATGGCAGTATTTCATTCGTTTTTATAGCTGAGTAGTATTCCATTGTGTAGATATACCACATTTTCCATATCTGCTCATCTGATGATGGACATTTGGGCTGGTTCCAAATCTTGGCTATTGTAAAGAGTGCTGCAATGAATATTGGGGAACAGGTATACCTTCGGCTTCATGATTTCCATTCCTCTGGGTATATTCCCAGCAGTGGGATAGTTGGGTCCTATGGTAGATCTATCTTGTGTCATTTTTAAAGCCCTCAAAGATTCTCCAACAGAGGCAAAGGTTCAGAATCCTCTCATTGGGTTTAATTTATTCTTATCTCATTTAGTTGCCTCCTTCTTTCTCCCTACCACTTATTGGCCCAACATTAACGACAGGAGGACTCCTGGGAACTCCAGAGCAGTGGCCTAATTGGACTTCTGGGTTCCAGGCATGACTGGATACATACAGCCCCTTCCTCTCCTCTAGCTGACTCCTCCTTTCCCAAGGCAGAGCTCTGTTTGCATGCAGTGGGAATGGATCTTGTCTCATCACTACCTACCTTTAGACCTTAGGCCCAAGAGTTTTGTTTCTCCATTTTGGAGATTTCACTTGAAGCATGTCATGAGATCTTACTTTGGTTCTGGTTCTGATTACCATCTCCTTAACCTCCCTTCTCTGTCTGCCAATCTCGGTTCCGGCTACCTTGGATCGATAATTTGTAAATGTTCCCCAAGTGGTGTTACTGCCTTGTCCACTCTTGCATTCTTTTCAATATTTATTTGTTTGTTTTTTAAACTAATATTTATGGGGTGTGTATAGTGTTTAGGCTCCCAACTAGGCATGAGATTTTGATTCCTACCCAATTCCAACTGGAAAATGAAATTACCTCATTTTGTCAGACATCCACTTTCAATCCTACAGTGGTCTCTAAGTCCATGAGACTTTGAGGAGGAGGTTAAGCTGAAATCCAGGAAGAAGTCAATAGTATCTTGTCTCCTTCAGTGGGGCATGTCCTGGGATGAACTTTCCCCAGAGCCTTTGAAGAGCTCTCCTTACCTCTTGATTCTTGAGGCTGTAGATGATGGGGTTGACCATGGGCGTGAGTACAGTGTAGAGGACAGAGAAGGCCTTTCGGAGCAAGGGGGCCATGTGGTCTGTTGGGGCCACATAGACCACGATGAGGGTGCCATAAAACATCCCGACCATGCTGAGGTGGGAGGAACAAGTACAGAAGGCTTTCTGCCTCCCATGGCTTGAAGGTATTTGCAGCACAGCCCTCAGGATGAAGGTGTAAGATGCCATAATCAACAGGAATGGGGCCAGGGTCAGGCAGGCTGAGATGCTGACTCCAGCTCCCCACATGACCCCCACATCCCCACAGAAAAGCTCTACAACTGGAGCAAAGTCACAGAAGTAGTGGTTGATCTCTCTGCTCCCAGGACAGAGGGACAGAGGGGCTGCCAGGGCCAGAGTGAAGGCAGAAAAAAAGAAGCCGCCGAACCAAGCACCAGAAGCCAGACAGCTACAAATCCAGGTGCTCATCAGGGCACGGTAGTGGAGGGGGTGGCAGATGGCCAAGTAACGGTCATAGGACATGGCAGAGAGCAGGAGGCACTCAGTGGCCGCCAGTGAGGCAAACATGTAGAACTGGACCAGACAGCTGACCAGTGAGATGACTTTCCTCCCTTCCAGGAGACTCCACAATAGCCGAGGCATGAGGTTGGAGGAATAGCCAATCTCCAGTAGGGAGAAGTGGCAGAGGAAGAAGTACATGGGTGTGTGCAGTATCCGCCTGGAGGCCACGGCCAGCAAGATGAGGGCATTTAACCCAACTGTCACCACATAGATGGCCAGAAAGAGGGTGAAGGGGAGAAAGCCCAGTTGTCGCAGCTCCCCGAAGCCCACTAGGATTAGCCAGGTGGTCTGGTTCTCACGGTCACCACTCGACTGCTTCCTCATCTAGATCTGGGCCCAAGGGAAGAGAGGAAAGTGACTAAAATTAGCCAAGATCCTATTATGGCCATACTGCATGCTTGGCTTATTCACTTATTCATCACAGCAGGCATTGGAGACAGGACTTATTGTCTTCTGTTGTCAGAAGAGAAACAGACTCAGTGAGTTTAACTCAATTATTCAAGGTCGCTATAGTGGAGTCATCATTTGAACTCAGGTTTGTTTGACTCCAAAGCTCCTGAAGAATCTACTGTTCTACAATGCTTTCCCAAACACTTTCAGAATTCTAAAAATGTCAGAACTAGAGAGTAGCATAGCACTCCTTCAGTCATCAGGGAGCTTCTTACCTGGCAATCCTGGCTGAGCACCAGTGGGAGTACCAGATCTGGGGAACTCTTCTGGAAGGGTGAGAGAGGTACCCAGGGCCTAAAGGGGAGGTGGTCCTACTCCGAGGCCATGCATGTCCCTGAGGCAGCCACTCATCTCAGACTATTTTCCCTTTCCAATAAAGTGAGATTTGCAAATGCAGATAAGCAATCTTTATCATCCCCTCCTTGAGGGATGCATTATAGAAAGATCTGAATTAACTCAAGTTCCAATCCCCTGAGAAGCTGTTTTCTCTCCTTGGACAAGTGGCCTAGTGAACCTTGGTAAAGCCATTTCCAAATTTTGCCCAGTCTCTGGTCAGTTTGTCAGTAGCTGGGAATACTTTATTTTTTTTTGTTCTTATGCCATATATTCTCCATAGTTGTTAAATGCTCAATTTATCTCACCTAATTGTGGTTGTTTAGAAATTTCTACACTAGTACAAGTTTCCTTCTCTTAGTTACTGCAGTATTACCTTAACACCAAAAGCACAAAAGAACCATGATAAGTACTTGCAGAAGGAATAATAATATATGTAATGAATAAATGAATAAGTTACAATAATTTTCCAATAGCAAATTGCCATGGAAAAATTGCAGCAGGTGACAATTAATACTTGGGCCAGAGAAAGAGACATTTAAATGTCTACTAAGGAGAGAAGGAATCTCTGGGTTCTCTCCTAACTCAGGGAATACTGGAATATTGCCATTCAGAGTTTGAAATGGAACCATGGTTAAGATTCGAGATAGACGTCAAAGAGGTTTGTGTGTGCATGTATGTGTGTCAGGAGGAAGGAACCAGAAAGCTCAACGTCATATACAGTCCTCACATTTTTGAAGATAAAAAAGGTGACATTCCACTCTAGCAGATGGCAGCGAGAACACAGGGTTTTTGCGTTACTGCCTCAGTCCTACCTTTTCCTCTGGATTTGGGTTTATATTGTGTAGACACACATTCAGTCATGTGGGGGTGCAGACACAGAACAGGTCGAATACTTTCATATGGACTTGAACGTATTTTGTTTTCTATACTAGTAACTTCTTAAAGAGCCAGGAAGAGACTTGAACTGAGAGTGAAATAGGACCCTGGGTTTAGCAGAGAGATGGAGCAAAGGAAGAAACTAGGAAACTAACCAAACCTTCCAACCAGTCAACTGACCCAGAATTTCTCAAGCGTAGACTCTGAACCAATGCTTGTGATAAAAAAGTTATGGGCTGGCTGGTTAGCTCAGTTGGTTAGAGTGTGGTGTTATAACACCAAGATCAAGAGTTTGGATCCCCTTACCACCCAGCCACCAAAGAAAAAAATGTTACTAGTGCCCTTGCCCACCAGTGTATTCAACCTTGGTCCCTGGTAAAATTATTATTATTTTTTTCCTTTTTGTCTTTTTTACTGACTGGTAATGGGATCGCAACCCTCGGTGTTGCTCCCATGCCTCGCTCAGCCAGTGAGCGGGAACCGGTCTCCACATGGGATCCGAACCCTCGGCGGGAGCGCCGCCGCGCTCCCAAGCGGCACACTCTCCAGTGCACCACCGGGCCAGCCTCCTGGTAAAATTCTTAAATAGATATTTTATAGAATAGTTAGAAGTCTCATAAGGGATCACCAGGAGCTTTTTTATGCTAGTTATAATGTGAAACTTCACATAGTGTCCTTTATTGAGAGTATTAGTAATTTATTAGATCAGGAGAAAGGAGTAGAAAGGGACATATTAAGTTTATTAAAGCTTCATAGAAAAGACGTTGACTGTGTGTGTAAAGATAACACTTTTATTTTGGCTTAAAACACTAAAAACAAGATGAAATGTTATAGGGGCAAATATATAATCTACATTTGGGCTTTAACCATCACTTAAACAAGAAGGGTAAGACCTGACTCAGCCATTTATGTAAAAATGGTTTGGGTTTTTTTCTTGATTATCATGAGTTAGGACTTGAGGACTATGAAATACATGGACTATATGAAGAACGTGGAGATGTTTAATTTGGAAAAGACAAAACTAGTGGAAGAATACAATAGCTGTTTTTAATAATTCGAGGGACTCTTAAGAAGAAGAGGAATTATATTTAGTCTCAGAGGGCAGAACAAGGACCAAGGGGGTGGTGGTGGAGGAAAACCCATGACTATTCACCTGTGCTGGTTTCCTAGAGGTGATTCTTATGGGGCTATTGTTATTTACAGCTTTATTTTTGGGTATGAAGATAAGGTGCGGCTCAGGGGACAGGGTCAGAGTGGGGGAAATGGAGGTCCTTCTTTGAGCCTCCAGAAGTTTGTTGCCAAATATGGGCCTTATCCATTGGAACTTCCTGGAACAAACACAAGACAATTCCAAAATATGGTAAGCTCTCTTCTGTATCTGTTTAGCTTGAGTCAGAGGTCCTCTCTGTAGGCAGAGAGCGGGGTCAACCCAGATGACCTCTAGATACTCGGACACAGTGGAGGGGGGAGCTGACCTGCTTTGAGCTTGGAGTCCACTTCTCTGCTGGATGTCTGACTAAATTCTTCTGCCAGCTGACTGCTCTATGGACGTTCTGATTCCATCCTGTGCAGCCTTCATGTTATTGGCTCCCCCATCCCCAGGGTGCTCACAGAAGACTGTCATCCCTATTCTGTATGTGCTGCTGTGGACACTACTGCCTTTTCTAGAGCAGAATCGCCTCCCTCCCTTGTGAGGGTTGGAGAAGAGACTCCTTAGAGAGGGGATGTAGCTTGGAGACAACTGAGCAGCTGCATCTATGTTTTGGTTCCAGGGGGATGTTCTGGTTCACAAAGGACCACATACAGGTGTTTCACTTAAACGTGATGACCTCCTCCCTATGAGACAGGGAAAGACTGGCAAGATATAAGAATAGCCACAATTAAAGCCAACATTTATTTAATGCTCTACAATTCATAAATGTTTATAAATATATAATTCATACACATGGATTATCAAGAGTATGACCTCTGAGGGCTGGATTAACAGTCTTTGTACTCTGGCATGGGTTATGACCTAAGGTCCTGCTTTAATCTCTTAGCAAGGAGGAGGCAGGAGGAAACTGCTATATAATTCTGTAGATAATTTGTTTTGTTTAGTTTGGTAGTTTAATGTCACAGATTAACATAAAACCAGGTCAGGTCTCTTCAAGATAATAGAGGCAGATAGAAAAATACAGCCGAATGACAAATGTGAATAAGAAACCCTGCTGCAGAAATATAGCACTGAGTTCCTTCCATACGAAAGCAGAGAGCAGATCTGGGCCAGGAGGAGGACAGCACCGGGTCTGGGCCAGGGCTGGGTTCTCTTGGTGACAGGCTAGGAATGGCTCTTCCTGGAAGAGGTTGGACAAGTGTCTCACCTTGGCAGAAGGGAGGCAGAGTGGAGAGCTTTAGATGAGAAAAAGGTGACCTGCAAGGAAGTAATTAGCATATTTTCTTATGAAGCCCTAGGTCTTGGATTGTGTAAAGAGCCTGAGGGAGATTCCAGATGAGAGAGAGATGAATAAGAGCCTTTTCTAGGTAGAAAGGAAAGCCAGTATTTATTGACTTAGAATTTATAATAGTAGTAAATATACCCAACTTGTGCTTAAAAGTAGGTTTTAATTTTAGCCCTTTTTCTGGTGATATGTGAATTTAAAGTAGAAACAAAGGATTTATATGCTGTTTTTTGGTTATTAAATTATGTCTTTGTATAAACATGTATCATAACATTAATTCATCCAATAAATATTTATTGAGTGCTTATGACCTGTCAGTCTAGCTGTTCTAGACTCAAGGTATAGAGCAGTGAACAAAATAAGTTGGTTAGTAGAGTATGTATTTACTACTTGAAGTTACACATGCCTTGATGATGAGGTCATGTTATCCTCATCAGACACCCCTTTCATCCAGAGGCAGCTTTCCTGAATGCAGGCATCCTGTCTGGGTAAAACTTCACCTTGATAGGATTAGCTTCTTGTAACCCTCATCTCAACAATTGATTGCTAATTGATGTAAGCATCAGGAATGATTGGAAAGAATATATACAGGAGAATGTGGTTAAACCAGGCTGCAAAACAATGATACTAAGAGACCATTCATTGAATAGTTCTTCTGTGCTAGACACTCCAATAAGAGTTTTACAAAGCTGTTTCATTGAAGCCTCACAAGAATCCTAGGAGGTAGTCCTTATCATTAGCTACAGTTTATGTATATCAGGCAATTACAGCACAGACAGGTCAAGTACATTGTTCAGGATCACACAGTTAGTAAGTGGTGGAGCCAGAATTTAAATCTGACATTTCACATAGTTTTGCCTTTGTATAATAGAGAAGGGTAAATAAAAGATAATAAGAAAGGGCCGGCCCGGTGGCGCACTGGAGAGTGCGCCGCTTGGGAGCTCAGCGGCGCTCCCGCTGAGGGTTCAGATCCCATGTGGAGACCGGTTCCCACTCACTGTCTGAGCGTGGTGTGGGCGCAACACTGAGGGTTGCGATCCCGTTACCAGTCAGTAAAAAAGACAAAAAGGAAAAAAAAAAAGATAATAAGAAAAAGAAGAAAACTGTGATGAATTGTTCTGGACCATAAAATCATCTCCAAAGGCTTGCTACCTCCTGATTTTAAGGATTGTGGAACAGACAGATGTACAGACTTACATAAAATGTACCCTAACTTGGTTCCTAACGATTGTCAAAAAATATAAAGTAGAGGTTATCAAATAATAGCCTCATTCATTAACAAAGTCTCAATAAAGCACCTATACAAAACCTCAGTATGAGCAGTAAAACTTCCTGGCCAGCCCTGCAGGATAAACTAGTTGAAAATGTGCTTGCAGATAACTACATGAACTAATATTCTCAATAAGACTGTTAGCTAAATCCAGTAAGATACTGGAGGATATTTAATAGAAATAAAGTTTGGCTTTTAGAATAACCGATCATCCTAAGTCATCCTTCATGAAGGTAATTAGATAGCCAAGCCAATTGTCTTCATTTAAAAAAGTTTTTTTTTTTTTTTGTCTTTTGTCTTTTTCCGTGTCCGGCAACGGATCGCAACCCTCAGTGTTGCCCCCGTACCGGACCGGGGACCGGCAACGGGATTGCAACCCTCGGCGTTGCTCCCGCGCCTCGCTCAGCCAGTGAGCGGGAACCGGTCTGTACGTGGGATCCGAACCCTCGGGCGGGAGCGCCGCCGCACTTCCCAAGCGGCGCACTATCCAGTGCGCCACCGGGCCAGCCCCTAAAAAAGTTTTTAATCTATTTTTCTCATTGTACATGTTTTAGTTTGTTGTTTCAATAGATACATATATTGTATAATGATTTAATCAGAATTTTTAGTATATCTATCACCTAAATATTTATCATTTCTTTGTGGTTATAACATTCAAGATTCTCTTTTCTGGCTATTTTGAAATATGCAGTACAATATTATTAGTTATTGTCACTCTAGGGCACTGAAACTTATTCTTCCTATCTAATGGTAATTTTGTAATTTTGTATGGTCTACCAATGTTTTCCTGGCCACTGCCACCCCCTTGCCACTCCCCCGCCGACTGCCACCCTTCCCTGTCTCTAGTAATTACAATTCTAGTCTCTATTTCTTTCTTTTTAATTTATTTTTCTTAATTGACTCATAATTGTATCTATTTATGGAGTACGATATGATATTTGGGTACCTTCATAATGTGTGCAATGATCATATCAGGTTGCTCAGTATATCCATCACCTCAAACACCTGTTGCTTCTTTGTATTAGGAGCATTCATCATCTTGACTAACTGCAATTGTCTTTCAAGACTAGTCTTGAATCATGGTAAAAAACATATGTTAACAGCACATACAAATTAAAATAACTGTGCTATTTCAAAATATACTTCCTTCCAGTTTTTTATATGCACTTCTTTCATGTAGTTGTAATTATAATCATAAATACAATTTGAATCCTATTTCATATAATATTTTATTATAAGCATTTTATGTATTCCCCATTTAAAATAATCATATAATATTCATTATGTAGATATAGCACAATTTGCCTAACAATTTTTTCATCAAAACTTTGTGTTGGGAAGGACCTTAAACCATATATATTCTAATCTTCCACTATGCGAGAAGGTCATTTATCTTCTTTTTATATATTTCCACTAATAAGAAGACAGCATCATTTGGGGTATCTCATTCATTCAACAAATAAACATTTTTGAGACCCACAGCATGTTAAACATAGTTGGATGGTCAAGACTTAGGATCTGACTGCACATTAAGTATGGTACAATATGGAATATGTGATAACTGCCACAAAAGAGCTACATAGTTTATTGAGATTACAAAGAGAAGGTAAGGGAAGTTAATGGATATAATGGAAAATGAACTAGAATTTAAAGGGTAGTAAAGGTTTTAGAAAGTTAAAAACGAGGGTGAGGGTCTTCAGCTTCCACCAATGAGGGAGTGACTGGTACCAGATGAGGCCTCCTGATGTAAACAACTACAAAATGAACAAAATATATGAAATACCTGTTTTCAACTACTGGAAAACATATAGTGCAAAACCGTAATCCCTTGAAAAAGGGAAGCAATTAAAGTGAGCCCTATCATCTTATCAGTTTTCTGCCTTGACGCACTTTCCAAACCTGGGATCTAGGAGGGCCGGACCATGATTATCTTGCTGAGCTGAGGAGACACAGATCAGAGTTGGGAAGGCAAAGATTGTTTGAATTTGTGGGACAGAAGAAGGTGGAGGTATGCGGAGAAAGAATTCCAGGAACCTGTATAAGGATCTCCATGAGACTGGCTGAATATTACTAGGAGCTGTACGTTACATAACTACTGAAACTCAAACAGAGTGGGACATTTGAGGTCCATCCACCCAGAGTGGAGAAATATCACCAAAACCCAGGAGCATTCAGTAGATACCTCAGAAAGGACACGACTTAGGAATAGCGTTAAATTAGCCCAAGAATAAAAGCTAATCTAGACGTGTTCTAACAAAGCTTAAAAACAAGTCTTGAGAAGATTAAACTGAACTCCAAATATCTTAACTGTCTAATAGTATGAAGCCAAAATTCTTTAAAGGAAGACAACAAAATACAAACTCTAAACAACAGAACATCCATAATGTTTAGCACCCAATAAAGCAACTAGTAGGAATACAAAGAAGCAGAGAAATGTGACCACTAACCAGAGAAAAATGCAGCAATAGAGGAAATCAGCAAGACGGCAGAATAGGAAAATCCAGACCCTCTTTCCTCCATGGAAACAACATTTAACAATATGTAAACCAAGTGACTTTGTGAAAAATTTAGAAGCCAGTTAATAGGTTCTTGCATCTCAGTTGAGCTTGAAGCCAAACCTATCAAAGCCCATAGGAAAATTCATGGCATTCACTCACCACAGCCCTTCCCTCTGGCATGGCATGGCATGATCATGAGGAAACTTCCAACTCTTGACTTCTTTCCGGAACTTGAAAGGAGTGGAATGTACATTCATCATTCTGACTTTTGAGTTGCTGTCAAGGGACTGGTTTCTGTACTTGCCTGAATGTAAGCACTGACTGAAACAGGGCTCAGAGGGGAACAGGTAAGAACAAAGGCAATCAATGTGGCTTGGTCTATCACCAGTGTCTGTAGTACCATAGATAGACATTAGGTGGAACTCCAGTTCCACAGCTTTCTATAGCACTGGAGAAGCTGCCATATCACAGATAGACATAGGAATAGTGCTTGAGTAGAAGTTAATAAACCTCCTCAATTAGGTGATTACATGCACAAACTCAGAGAGGATGCATCCCCAGAAAAGGCTTGGAAGGTGTCCAGATTTTTTAGCTGGGCTGCATGGAGAAAGTCCTTCCTGTGTGAAACCAAACTGTAAAGACTGGGAGAGGTAGCTGAGTTTTCAAATGCTGAAGTCCCAACAGAAAATACCACAACATAGAAAAAACAAAGCAAAACCAAACCAAACCAAAGCCCCCCAAACCAACCAACCAAACAAAACCAACCAACCAACTGAATAAAACAAAACAAAACAGCAGAACACGGCCTTTTTAAAGGAAGACATTAAATCTCCAGAAACTGACCCTAAAGAAAGGGCAATTTATGAATGACTAGACAAGGAATTAAAAATAACCAGCATAAAGATGCTCAATGAATTAAAAGAGAGCAGAAAAATGATGCATGAACAAAATGAGAATATCAACAAAGAATTACAAAGTATGAAGAAGAATTACGAATAAATTCTCGACTGAGTAGTACAGTAGCTGAATTGAAATATACACTACAAGGACCCAATATCAGACTTGACTAGACAGAAGAAAGAATCCGTGAACTTGAAGACAGGACTTTTGAAATTATTGAGGCAAAGGAGCAAAACAAAAGAATGAAGAAAAATGAAGATAGCCTACTTATCTTCATTTATGGAACTTATGGAATACCATCAAGTACATCAAGAGAGTCACAGAGGAGAAGAAAGAAATGGGTAGAAAGCCTATGTGAAGAAATAGTGGCCAAAGACTTCCAAATCCAAGAAAAGCAATGGGCATACGATTTCAAGAAGTTCAAAGAACAACAACTAGGATAAGTCTAGAGACCCACACAAAGACACATCATAAACTGTCAAAGCGCACAAAGAGAGACTCTTGAAGGGAGCAAGAGAAAAGTGACTCGTCATGTACAAGGTGCTTCTATTAGATTATTAGCTGATTTCTCACCAGAAAACCTGTGGGATAGAAGGATAGAAGGAAGTGGGATGATATATTCAAAGTGCTGAAAGAAAAAAACCCCTGCTAATCAAGAATACCATATCTAGCAAAACTATCCTCCAGAAATGAAGGTGAAATTAAGACTGTCACAGATAAACAAAAGCTGAGGGAAAGCATTGCCACTATATATGTTTTACAAGAAATGCTGAGGACAGTCCTTCAAATTGAAGAAAAAGGATGATAAACAGCAATACAAAGCCTTATGAAAATATAAAACTCCCTGGTAAAGGTAAATGCAAATAAATATAGAATTCTGTAGTATTGTAATGGAGGTATCTAAATCACTTTAAAATCTGGTATAGAACTTAAAAAACAAAAGCAAAAAGTAGCTATAAATCATCTATGTAAATAGATACATGATATAAAAATAGGTAATTTGGACTTCTGGCCAAGATGGTGGAATAGACGGTCCCTAGTGTCACTCTCTCCTACAAATCAACCCATTTACAACTATAAAAAAGCAATGACAGGGCCGGCCCGGTGGCACACTGCTATAGTGCGCCGCTTGGGAAGTGCGGCGGCGCTCCTGCCAAGGGTTCGGATCCCACATACAGACCGGTTCCCGCTCACTGGCTGAGCGAGGTGCGGGAGCAACACCGAGGGTTGCAATCCCGTTGCCGGTCCCAGTC
>NW_007726733.1:526345-530767 GCF_000696425.1 Galeopterus variegatus
GACTGGGACCGGCAACGGGATTGCAACCCTCGGTGTTGCTCCCGCACCTCGCTCAGCCAGTGAGCGGGAACCGGTCTGTACGTGGGATCCGAACCCTCGGGCGGGAGCGCCGCCGCACTTCCCAAGCGGCGCACTATCCAGTGCGCCACTGGGCCGGCCCCTAAAAAAGTTTTTAATCTATTTTTCTCATTGTACATGTTTTAGTTTGTTGTTTCAATAGATACATATATTGTATAATGATTTAATCAGAATTTTTAGTATATCTATCACCTAAATATTTATCATTTCTTTGTGGTTATAACATTCAAGATTCTCTTTTCTGGCTATTTTGAAATATGCAGTACAATATTATTAGTTATTGTCACTCTAGGGCACCGAAACTTATTCTTCCTATCTAATGGTAATTTTGTAATTTTGTATGGTCTACCAATGTTTTCCTGGCCACTGCCACCCCCTTGCCACTCCCCCGCCGACTGCCACCCCGAAACTTATTCTTCCTATCTAATGGTAATTTTGTAATTTTGTACGGTCTACCAATGTTTTCCTGGCCACTGCCACCCCCTTGCCACTCCCCCGCCGACTGCCACCCTTCCCTGTCTCTAGTAATTACAATTCTAGTCTCTATTTCTTTCTTTTTAATTTATTTTTCTTAATTGACTCATAATTGTATCTATTTATGGAGTACGATATGATATTTGGGTACCTTCATAATGTGTGCAATGATCATATCAGGTTGCTCAGTATATCCATCACCTCAAACACCTGTTGCTTCTTTGTATTAGGAGCATTCATCATCTTGACTAACTGCAATTGTCTTTCAAGACTAGTCTTGAATCATGGTAAAAAACATATGTTAACAGCACATACAAATTAAAATAACTGTGCTATTTCAAAATATACTTCCTTCCAGTTTTTTATATGCACTTCTTTCATGTAGTTGTAATTATAATCATAAATACAATTTGAATCCTATTTCATATAATATTTTATTATAAGCATTTTATGTATTCCCCATTTAAAATAATCATATAATATTCATTATGTAGATATAGCACAATTTGCCTAACAATTTTTTCATCAAAACTTTGTGTTGGGAAGGACCTTAAACCATATATATTCTAATCTTCCACTATGCGAGAAGGTCATTTATCTTCTTTTTATATATTTCCACTAATAAGAAGACAGCATCATTTGGGGTATCTCATTCATTCAACAAATAAACATTTTTGAGACCCACAGCATGTTAAACATAGTTGGATGGTCAAGACTTAGGATCTGACTGCACATTAAGTATGGTACAATATGGAATATGTGATAACTGCCACAAAAGAGCTACATAGTTTATTGAGATTACAAAGAGAAGGTAAGGGAAGTTAATGGATATAATGGAAAATGAACTAGAATTTAAAGGGTAGTAAAGGTTTTAGAAAGTTAAAAACGAGGGTGAGGGTCTTCAGCTTCCACCAATGAGGGAGTGACTGGTACCAGATGAGGCCTCCTGATGTAAACAACTACAAAATGAACAAAATATATGAAATACCTGTTTTCAACTACTGGAAAACATATAGTGCAAAACCGTAATCCCTTGAAAAAGGGAAGCAATTAAAGTGAGCCCTATCATCTTATCAGTTTTCTGCCTTGACGCACTTTCCAAACCTGGGATCTAGGAGGGCCGGACCATGATTATCTTGCTGAGCTGAGGAGACACAGATCAGAGTTGGGAAGGCAAAGATTGTTTGAATTTGTGGGACAGAAGAAGGTGGAGGTATGCGGAGAAAGAATTCCAGGAACCTGTATAAGGATCTCCATGAGACTGGCTGAATATTACTAGGAGCTGTACGTTACATAACTACTGAAACTCAAACAGAGTGGGACATTTGAGGTCCATCCACCCAGAGTGGAGAAATATCACCAAAACCCAGGAGCATTCAGTAGATACCTCAGAAAGGACACGACTTAGGAATAGCGTTAAATTAGCCCAAGAATAAAAGCTAATCTAGACGTGTTCTAACAAAGCTTAAAAACAAGTCTTGAGAAGATTAAACTGAACTCCAAATATCTTAACTGTCTAATAGTATGAAGCCAAAATTCTTTAAAGGAAGACAACAAAATACAAACTCTAAACAACAGAACATCCATAATGTTTAGCACCCAATAAAGCAACTAGTAGGAATACAAAGAAGCAGAGAAATGTGACCACTAACCAGAGAAAAATGCAGCAATAGAGGAAATCAGCAAGACGGCAGAATAGGAAAATCCAGACCCTCTTTCCTCCATGGAAACAACATTTAACAATATGTAAACCAAGTGACTTTGTGAAAAATTTAGAAGCCAGTTAATAGGTTCTTGCATCTCAGTTGAGCTTGAAGCCAAACCTATCAAAGCCCATAGGAAAATTCATGGCATTCACTCACCACAGCCCTTCCCTCTGGCATGGCATGGCATGATCATGAGGAAACTTCCAACTCTTGACTTCTTTCCGGAACTTGAAAGGAGTGGAATGTACATTCATCATTCTGACTTTTGAGTTGCTGTCAAGGGACTGGTTTCTGTACTTGCCTGAATGTAAGCACTGACTGAAACAGGGCTCAGAGGGGAACAGGTAAGAACAAAGGCAATCAATGTGGCTTGGTCTATCACCAGTGTCTGTAGTACCATAGATAGACATTAGGTGGAACTCCAGTTCCACAGCTTTCTATAGCACTGGAGAAGCTGCCATATCACAGATAGACATAGGAATAGTGCTTGAGTAGAAGTTAATAAACCTCCTCAATTAGGTGATTACATGCACAAACTCAGAGAGGATGCATCCCCAGAAAAGGCTTGGAAGGTGTCCAGATTTTTTAGCTGGGCTGCATGGAGAAAGTCCTTCCTGTGTGAAACCAAACTGTAAAGACTGGGAGAGGTAGCTGAGTTTTCAAATGCTGAAGTCCCAACAGAAAATACCACAACATAGAAAAAACAAAGCAAAACCAAACCAAACCAAAGCCCCCCAAACCAACCAACCAAACAAAACCAACCAACCAACTGAATAAAACAAAACAAAACAGCAGAACACGGCCTTTTTAAAGGAAGACATTAAATCTCCAGAAACTGACCCTAAAGAAAGGGCAATTTATGAATGACTAGACAAGGAATTAAAAATAACCAGCATAAAGATGCTCAATGAATTAAAAGAGAGCAGAAAAATGATGCATGAACAAAATGAGAATATCAACAAAGAATTACAAAGTATGAAGAAGAATTACGAATAAATTCTCGACTGAGTAGTACAGTAGCTGAATTGAAATATACACTACAAGGACCCAATATCAGACTTGACTAGACAGAAGAAAGAATCCGTGAACTTGAAGACAGGACTTTTGAAATTACTGAGGCAAAGGAGCAAAACAAAAGAATGAAGAAAAATGAAGATAGCCTACTTATCTTCATTTATGGAACTTATGGAATACCATCAAGTACATCAAGAGAGTCACAGAGGAGAAGAAAGAAATGGGTAGAAAGCCTATGTGAAGAAATAGTGCTGAGGCAAAGGAGCAAAACAAAAGAATGAAGAAAAATGAAGATAGCCTACTTATCTTCATTTATGGAACTTATGGAATACCATCAAGTGCATCAAGAGAGTCACAGAGGAGAAGAAAGAAATGGGTAGAAAGCCTATGTGAAGAAATAGTGGCCAAAGACTTCCAAATCCAAGAAAAGCAATGGGCATACGATTTCAAGAAGTTCAAAGAACAACAACTAGGATAAGTCTAGAGACCCACACAAAGACACATCATAAACTGTCAAAGCGCACAAAGAGAGACTCTTGAAGGGAGCAAGAGAAAAGTGACTCGTCATGTACAAGGTGCTTCTATTAGATTATTAGCTGATTTCTCACCAGAAAACCTGTGGGATAGAAGGATAGAAGGAAGTGGGATGATATATTCAAAGTGCTGAAAGAAAAAAACCCCTGCTAATCAAGAATACCATATCTAGCAAAACTATCCTCCAGAAATGAAGGTGAAATTAAGACTGTCACAGATAAACAAAAGCTGAGGGAAAGCATTGCCACTATATATGTTTTACAAGAAATGCTGAGGACAGTCCTTCAAATTGAAGAAAAAGGATGATAAACAGCAATACAAAGCCTTATGAAAATATAAAACTCCCTGGTAAAGGTAAATGCAAATAAATATAGAATTCTGTAGTATTGTAATGGAGGTATCTAAATCACTTTAAAATCTGGTATAGAACTTAAAAAACAAAAGCAAAAAGTAGCTATAAATCATCTATGTAAATAGATACATGATATAAAAATAGGTAATTTGGACTTCTGGCCAAGATGGTGGAATAGACGGTCCCTAGTGTCACTCTCTCCTACAAATCAACCCATTTACAACTATAAAAAAGCAATGACAGGGCCGGCCCGGTGGCGCACTG
>NW_007726733.1:531174-558573 GCF_000696425.1 Galeopterus variegatus
AAAAAAAAAAAAAAAAAAAAAAAAAAAAAAAAGCAATGACAGCCAAGCTGGGGCTGCTAGAGCTCAGGGAAAGAGGAAGAGAGAATTTCAGAGTGTGAGAAGGTGGGAGAAACCATGATGAAAGAAAGAAAAAACTACTCTGACCATTTTGAACCCTGTCCGCTTCCAGGCTGGAGCTGCTGAGTGCACAGAGCAGGAGCTAGCAAAAGCCACAGCTGTGCCATTTGAATGAAGTTGCATGGAGGTGGCAGGGGAGAAGAGGGCCTTGGTGGCCCCCAGGCCAGCAAGACCACTAATAGGGTTCCATTGGACCCACATAGGAGGGAGGAGCCACAACAACTGAAAAAAAGGAGCCACTCAGAGTCTGGTGAGTCATCGCAAGGTACCGGTGCCCATCTCGTCCCATGAGAAGTGTTTGCACCATGAGCAGTGGGGGAGATTGGTCCACTGGGATAACACAGGGGCACAGCAAGGATAGCTGATTTACACCCCAATCAGCATAGGACTACTCAGGGGAGACTGGTCAGGAATATAGAATTGCACGGGGTGCAGTTTGATGAAAAGACTCAGGCCCAAACCAGAGTTTCTACACAACCCAGGTACAACGGATTTCACTAGACCTGGAAGTACCTGTAAAGTCAACCATTAAAACCTGAGCTGCACAAAAAGCCTTCTGTAGGGAATCAGCAGCAAAGCAGCAATTTAGCTAAACCACACCACTCAGGTACTGGTCCCCAAGGGAAGTTCTCCCATTTTAGAAGAAAGCAAAGGACAATAGATTAGTCCCAGCACAGAGTTAAAGTGGTGGGAACAGGAAATAAACCAAAACAGAACTGAAAGAAAAAACAAAGTACCCACAACCAGAGACAAAGTTTGATATTAACTACTAAAGGTCTCATTTCACCAAAGAACACCTACAATACCTAGAAGGACCAGAAGTCCCCTGGATTACCAAGCCAGAAAGGGGGGAAGAGCCAGGGGCCTCAGCAACGCCCCCTGACACCCACAACCAGTCACAAGGGTGGGGGATGATGGCCTTGGCTGTGTCCCCCCAATGTGCACAGACGACCCAATGATGACCACTGAGCCACCACCGGAAGCACCCCGGACTCTCCCAAGCTGGGGTGTTGGGGTACTGAGGGCCTTGGCCATGACCCCCAACATACACAGGCAGCCCAGTGGTGACCACAGAGCTGCTGTAGGAAGCTCCCCGGGCTCTCCTGAGCTGGGGTGGTGGGGAGCTGTGGCCTCGGTCATGCCCCTCTGACATGTGCAACCAGCTCAGTGATGACCACCAAGCTGCAGCAAGAAGGGCCCCAGCTTACTGAACTGGTATGGTTGGGGAGTGAGTGCTTTGCCACACACCCCTGACATCTGCACCCAGCCCAGCAATGACCAAGCCACCACTGGAAGCCCCCCAGTCTCCCCTGTGGGAACAAGGGGAGTGCCACAGGCCTCAATCCTGCCCCTCCTCCTTCTTCCTTTTTCCATCACATTTTCTTCCCCTTTCCCCTCTTCCCCTCCCTCCCAACTGCTCTGTAACAACATCCTAGAATGTAAAAAAAAAAAAAATTAACAAAATTACATTTTCTTTAAAAAAAAAAAATATCACCAAAAAATAGGTAATTTGTGTTATGAATAACATAAAGGAGGGGGGCAGAGGTGTGAAGAGGAGAGTTTTTATATCTGATAGAAGTTAAGTTGTTATCAGTTTAAAATAGATTTTTATAACTTTAATATGTTTTATGTAATTACAATAGTAACCACAAAAATATCTATAGAATATACACAAAGGGAAATGAGAAGGAAAGCAAAACATGTCATTACAAAAAATCTGCAAAACAAAAGAAACAAGGAAGGGAGAAAAAAATGAACAAAAAAGCTACAAGACGGGGCCAGCCCGGTGGTGCACTGCTACAGTGCGCCGCTTGGGAAGCGCAGCAGCGCTCCCGCCGAGGGTTCGGATCCCACATACAGACCGGCCGCTCACTGGCTGAGCGAGGAGCGGGGGCAACACCGAGGGTTGCGATCCCGTTGCTGGTCCCGGTCCGGTACGGGCGCGACATTGAGGGTTGCGATCCGCTGCCGGTCACGAAAAAAGACAAAAAGACAAAAAAAAAAAAAAGCTACAAGACATATAAAACAATAAAAAAAAAATGGCAACAGTAAGTCCTTTCATATCAGTAATTTCTTTAAATATAAATGAATTAAATGGCCCAATTGAAAGACATAGGTTGGTTGATTGGATGAAAGAACAAGATTCATATGCTGTTTATGAGAGACTCACTTTAAATCTAAGGACACATATAAGCTACAAGGGAAAGAATGAAAAAAGTTATTCCATGCTAAAAATGGGAAGGATATTCCAGGATATTCTTCTCCTAAAGGGAGCAGGAGTGACTGTATTTATATCAGATAAAATAGACTTTAAGAGAAAACTGTCACAAAAGACAAAGAAGGACATTATATAAGGATAAAAGGATCAATTCACCAGGAAGATATAATTATAGATACATATGCACGTAACCTTAGAGCTACAAAATATGTAAAGCAAACAGTGAAAGAACTGAAGGGAGAAATAGACAGTAATACAATAATGAGAGGAGACTTCAACACTCCACTTTCAGTTATGGGTAGAACAACAAAGAAGATCAATAAGAAAACAGAGGACTTGAATAACACTATAGACCAATTGAACCTAACATACATATAGAGAACACTCCATCCAACAGCAGCATACACATTTTTCTTAAGTGCACATCAAGTGTTCAGATCCCCATACCAGCCAGCCACCAAAATAACAACAAATTATATCTTAAAAAAAAAATTCAAATGAAAAATTATCCAAGATAGACCACATGTTATTCCCCCAAAGAACTCTTAACAAATTTAAGAAGATTGAATCACTCAAAGTATTCACTTCTCTTACTGCAATGGAATAAAACTAGAAATCAATAGCAGAAAAGGCTGGCAGATTAGCTCAGTTGGTTAGAGCTTGGTGTTACAACACCAAATTTAAGGGTTCAGATCCCCTTCCTGACCAGCTGCAAAAAAAGAAAAAGAAAATCCAATAGAAATCAATAGCAGAAGGAAAATAGGAATATCCACAAATACGTGGAAACTAAACAATTCACTGTTAAACAACCAATGGATCAAAGAAGGAATCACAAGAGAATTTAGGAAATATCTGGAGGCAAATGAAAACGAAAAGACAACATACCAAAACTTATGGCATACAACAAAAGCAGTACTCAGAGGGAAGTTTATGGTGGTTAACACTTACATTAATAAAGAAGAAATATCTCAAATAAACAACCTAACTTTACACCTCAAGGAACTAGAAAAAGAAGTACAAACTAAGCCCAAAATTCGAAGAAGGAAGGAAATAATATAAATTACATTAGAGATAAATGAAGAATAGAAAAACAAAAGAGAAAATCAATGAAAACAAGCATTGTTTTTTGAAATGATCAACAAAATTAACAAACCATTAGCTAGAGTAAGTAAGAAAAAAAGAGAGACAACTCAATTAAAATTAGGAATGAAAGAGGAAACATTACAACACTTATAGATATAAAAGGGATTATAATAGACTATTACAAATAATTATATGCCAACAAATTGGATAACCTAGAAGAAATAGATATATTCCTAGAAACATAGAACCTACCAGCACTGAATTATGAAGAAACAATATTTGTACAGATTTATAACAAGTAAGGAGATTGAAACAGTAATCAAAAATCTCCCAACAAAGAAAATCCCAGGACCAGATGGCTTCTTTGGAGAATTCTACCAAACATTCAAAGTAAAGTAATACTAATTATTTTCAAAATCTTACAAAGAATTGAAGAGAAGGGAACACTTCCAAACTCATCCTGTGAGGCCAGCATTACCTTGATACCAAAGCCAGACAAATGCACTACAAGAAAAAAACAAAAACAAACACAAACATAAAAACAGACCACTATCCCTGATTAATAATGATAGAAAAATTATTGACAAACTACTAATGATCTGAATTCAATATTAAAAGGATTATACACCATAACCAAATTGAATTTATCCCTGGAATAAAAAAATGATTCAAAATACAAAACCCAAGGACCGGCCCAGTGGCTCACTGCTACAGTGCGCCGCTTGGGAGTGCAGCGGTGCTCCCGCCGAGGGTTCGGATCCCACATACAGACCGGCGGCTCACTGGCTGAGCGAGGTGCGGTCGCAGCACCGAGGGTTGCGATCCGTTGCCGGTCACAAAAAAAGACAAAAAGGACAAAAAAAAAAAAAAAAAAAAATACAAAACCCAATAAACCCAATGCACCAAATTAACAAAATGAAGGACAAAAACCATGTGATCATCTCAACTGATGCAGAAAAAGCATTTGACAGAATTCAACACACTTTCATGATACAAACACTCAACAAACTAGGAATGGAAGGAAACTGCCTCAATATAAAAAAGCTATATATATAAAATCCCATACTTAGAGGGCCTTAGCCACACTCCCCCAACATCTGCAACCAGCCCAGTGACAACAACTGAGCCACAGCAGGAAGCATCCCAGACTCCCAAGCTAGGGTGGTGGGGGACAGATGGACTCTGCCATGTCCCCACCTAACATTTGCAGACAGCCCAGTGATGACCACTGAGTTGCCACAGGAAATGCCTTGGGCTCATGAGCTGGGATGGTGGGGGCTGAGAGCTTCAGCCACACCCCCTGACATCTGCATCTAGCCCAGCAATGATGAAGCTGCTGGTGGAAGCCCCCTGGTCTCCCCTGCCAGAATGAGGGGAGTGCCATGGGCCTCGATCATGCCCCCTCTCCTTCCTCCTCTTCCCACCCTACTTCCCTCCCCCTTTTCCCTATTTCCCTCCCCCGCCAAACTGCTCCACAACAGCATCTTAGAATGAGGCATTGAGTCAGGGGAAGCCAAACCCAGTTGCAACTAGGTAAGCTGCCACCACTGCCCTGGGGCCCCACTATGGTCCTGAGGCGTGGAGCTGGGGGAAGCTGAACCCAGTTGCACCCAGGTAAAGAGCACACCAAAAACATCATTTCCACACAGGTATCCCACCATAGCCACTGCAATTGCCATGGCTGCTGCAAAAATGGCTAGTCTCTATAGCAGCAGTCACAGCCACAGTGTAGATGGCATTCTGGACTCTCAACTGCATTGTTGCAAAGAGAGGCACCAGTGGAGACCAAAAAACCAAAACAACAACAACAATAACAACAAAAAAAGAGGTCCTCTCTCTCCACAAAGCACACTCCAGAGTAACAGAAGAAGCATCTGATTTATCATAATAGGGGAGCACCTGATCACACCTGTTTCAGTAATGGACAAATCATCTGGGCAACAAACCAACAGAGGAATGGTTAATGTGTCAGATGGAGAGAAAAAATGTATGATTATTAGAGAAGGGAGGGGGACAGAGGAGGGAGGAGGGATTGGATAAGGAAAAAAATAATAAGTATGATTTATAACAATGAATATGCTAATAAATAAATTTTTAAAAAATACCACACCTAATATAGTATTCAATGGTGAAAGACCAAAAACTTTTCCTTTAAAATTAGGAACAAGGCAAGGATAATAACTACTATTCAATAGTACTAGAAGCCCTAGCCAGAGCAATTAGGCAAGAAAAAGAAATAAAAGGCATCCAAATTCCTAGAAGAAAACATAGGGGAAAAACTTTAAGACACTGAGTATGACAATAATTTTTATGGGTATGACACCGAAAGCACAGGTGATAAAAGCAGAAAAGACATCAAAGAAAACAATCAACAGAGTGAACTGGCAACCGATAGAATGGAAGAAAATATTTGTAAATCATATATCTGATAAGAAGTTAATATCCAGGATGTATAAGAAACATCTACAACTCAATCTATTAAAAATGGGCAAAGGACTTGAATAGACAGTTCTCCAGAAAAGGTGTATAAATGGCCAACAAGCATATGAAATGATGTTCAATATCACTAATCATGAGAGATATGCAAACCAAAACCACAGTTACAAATCAACTCACACCCATTTGATGGTCACTATCAAAAGAACAGAAAATAACAAATGTTGGCAAAGATGTGGAGATATTGGAACCCTTGTGCACTGTTGCTGGGAATGTAAAACTATGCAGCCATTATGGAAAACAGTATGGAGGTTCCTTAAAAAATTAAAGGTAGAATCACCAGACCCAGCAATCCCATTTCTGAGTATATATCCCAATGAACTCAAAACAGGATCTTGGAGAGATAATTGTCTGTTTTTAATTTTTTTTTTTCTTTTATTGCCTGTGCTTTTGGACACCCATGTTCATTACAGCATTTTTCATGAAAGCCAAGAGGTGGAAGCAACCCAAATATCATCAATAATAAATAGATAAAGAAAATATAATATACAGTAGAGTACTATGCTCTCTTCAAAAAGAAGTAAATCCCAGGCTGAACCCGTGGCACACTCGGGAGAGTGCGGCGCTGGGAGTGCAGCGATGCTCCCGCCATGGGTTCGGATCCTATATAGGAATGACTGGTGTGTTCACTGGCTGAGCGCGGTGTGGGCGATACCACACCAAGGGTTGTGATCCCCTTACCAGTCACAAAAAAGACAAAAAAAAAAAAAAAAAAGAAGTAAATCCCGTTACATGTTACAATGTGGATAAACCTCAAGGACATTATGCTAAGCATAATAAGTCATTCACCAAAGGACAAATACTGTATGATTTCACTCATACGAAGTATCTAAAGTAGTCAAAATGCTAGCAATAGAAGCAGAAAGGTGGTTACCAAGGGCTGTGGGGAATAGAAAGGGGAAATTAGTATTCAGTTGGTATAGATTTTTAGTGTTGCAAGATGAGAAAGTTGTACCGATGTGTTGTACAGTGTTGTAAATATAGTTAACACTATTGAACTGTACACTTGAAAGTGGTTAAGATACTAAATTTAATGTTATGTGTTTTTTACCATAGTAAAAAAATGAGGCAATAAAAACAAACCCAGAAATAATAGAGTTTATGAAATTAGCAGAAAAGAATGTTAAAACAGCTTTTATAAATATGACCAATAATGTAAAGAAGAACATGAATGTAATTAGAGAAATTAGAACCATAAAAAAGACCAAATGGAACTCCAAGTACTGAAAAAATTATGATACATGATTAGAAAAATGCATTTGAATGGATTTAACAGCTGATATACTTTGGATATATTTGTCTCCCCAAAGCTCATGTTGAGATCTGATCCCCAATGTGGCAGTGTTGGGAGGTGTTTGGGCCATGGGGGTGGATCTCTCATGAGTAGATTAAGGCCCTCCCTGGGGGAGGGGCAGGTGGCAGGTGAGTTCTTGCTCTATTAGTTTTCATGAGAGCTGCTTGTTAAAAGGAACCTGGCACTTCCTCTCTCTATCCCTCTCCCCACCCCCCTCTCACTTCCTCTCACCAGTGATTTCCTTGCACCTGCTGGCTGTCTGCCATGAGAAAAAGCAGCATGAGGTGCACACCAGATGCAGCTGTTCCAGAATCATGAGCCAAAGCAACCTCTTTCTTTATAAATTACTCAGTCTCAGTTGTTCTGTTGTAGCAACACAAAAACAGACTAATACAATAGCCTACTGGATACTGCGAATGAAAAGAATTGTGAACCTGAAAATAGGGCAACTATCCAAACTCAAGCACAGAGAGAAAAGGTGAAAAATGAACAAAGCCTCATTGACTCGTGAGATAATATCAAATAGTCTAATATACTCGTCTTAGTCCATTTTCTGTTGCTTATAACAGAATACCTGAAATCAGGTAACTTATAAAGAAACAAAATTTATTTCTTTACATTTCTAAAGGCTGGTAAGTCCAGGGTTGAGGGTTACATCTGGTGAGGACCTTCTTGCTAATGAGGATTCTTTGCAGAGTCCTGATGTAGGGCAGGACATCACATGGTGAGGGGGATGAGTGTGCTAGATCAGGTCTCTTTTCCTCTTCTTATAAAGCCATCAGCTGCACTTCCACGATAACTCATTAATCCATTAACCTATTATTTAACAAATCCATGAGAAGTTTAATCCATTAATGAAGGCTCTGCCTCTACATTTTAGTCAAATACACCGTAGTCAAATTTCCCACCCTCTTAATACTGATACAATGGGGATTAAGTTTCAACATGAGGATCTGGAGGGCATCAGCTGCACTCCCACGATAACTCATTAATCCATTAACCTATTATTTAACAAATCCATGAGAAGTTTAATCCATTAATGAAGGCTCTGACTCTACATTTTAGTCAAATACACCATAGTCAAATTTCCCACCCTCTTAATACTGATATAATGGGGATTAAGTTTCAACATGAGGATCTGGAGGGCATGAACATTCAAACCACAGCAATAACTGTAGCTGAAATTCCAGAAAGAGAGAAAGCAGAAAAAATATTTGAGATCAAGATGGTGGAATAGATGGCCCCAGCATCACTCTCTCTCACAACTGATTAATTTACAACTATTAAAAAGCAAAGACTGCCAACCAAGGCTACTGGAGCTTGGGGGAAGAGGAGAGATCCACCGAGTTTGTGAAAGTGGGAAGCCATGGTGAGAGAAAGAAGGGACTGCTCTGACCCCGGTGATGGGCAGGAAGAAGTTGTAGCACACAGAGAAGGAGCCATCAAAAGCCACAACTATGCCCTTTGTGTGCAGTTGCTTGGAGTCTGCAGGGGAGAAGAGGGTCTCAGAGTACACTGGACAAGCCCCCAGGCCAGGAAGACCACTGACAGGGTTCCCATGGAACCACGCAGGAATGAAGGGCCACAGCCAACCAAAGAAAGGAGACTTCCAAAGGCTGATGCTGTAGATTAGATACTCCCCTACCTCATTGAAGCTTAGATCCCCACAGTAACTGTTGAAAAAGTGGGAAATTCTATCTTAGTAATTGAAAGGTGATCACCTTGAAGAGGTGATTAGACTGCAGGACCATGCTGTAATGAATGGATTAAAAATTGTGGTCATGGGCATGGTTTGGAAGGCTTTAAAAGGAGAGTGAATGAGGAGGTTAGTCTCTTTCTGCTATGCTATTTTTGCAATGTGACACCCTGCTGTCACTGAAGTCACCACCAAAGAAAGCTGACACCAGATGTGTTTCCCAGACTTGGACTTCCTAGCCTCTGAAACTGTAAGCAATAAATTTTGTTTCCCTACAAATCACCTACTTTAGGTAACTAAATACCTATTTCCTGGTATTTTGTTATAAACAACAGAAATGGTCATCAAGAGGGGCTGGTGCACAACACACCCTATGAGAAGCATTTGGAGTGTGGGGTGAAGCTGGCCCACTGTGGAAATATTAGGGTGCAGTGTGGGTAGCAAATTTGCCTTCCAATCAGCACAGTCCCCCTCAGTGGAGACTGGTCAGGGAGATAGAACTGTAGGGGCCACAGTTTTCTGGAAAGATAGCCCAGGCATATCTGACCTTACAAGACCCAGAAGTAATTAAAAGGCCAACAATTAAAACCTGAGCCACACAGAAAGCCTTCCCTAGAGAATCAATGGCAAAGCAGGCATCTAGCTCAACCAAAGGGTTCAAATGCTGGTCCCCACAGGAAGTTCCCACAATTTTGGAATTAACCAAAGGACAACAAATTAGTTCCAGTTCAGAGTTTAAGCGGTGGTGGTAGACAATCATTCAACACAGAAATGGAAAAACAAACAAACAAAACACCCACATATTTTAAGCAGTGGTGGTAGACAATCATTCAACACAGAAATGGAAAAACAAACAAACAAAACACCCACATATCATAGATAAAGCTCTGATATTAACCCGTAAAGATCTAACACCACCAAAGAACACCTGTAAAACCTAGAAGAGGTAGCAGTCTTCTCAAATGCCCAGGCATCAATGTAAAGACACAAAGATTGAAAAAGAACAGAGAAATATGACACCATCAAAGGAAATAAACCAAGCACCAGCAATGGACATAGAGGAACAGCATATGCATGAAATGTCTGACAGAGAATTCAGGATAACTCTTTGTAAGTATGTTCAAGGAGTCACAAGGAAATACAGATAGAAAATTAAATGATGTCTGGAAAGCAATCCAGGGGAAGGATGAGAAACTTGACAAAGGAATTTAATCAATTTAAAAAAGCTAAAAAGAAATTCTAGAAATATAGGATACATTGTCTGAGGGACTGGCCAGTTAGCTAAGTTGGTTAGAACGTGCTGTTATATAACCAAGGTCAAGGGTTTGGATTCCCATACCAGCCAGCTGCAAAAAAAAAAAAAAAAAAAAAAAGAATACTTAGCTGAATCGAAAAACTTGATAGAAAGCTCCAACAGCAGACTTAATCAAACGGAGGAAAGAATCAGTGAGCTCGAAGATAAAACATACGAAATTATCAAGTCAGGGGAGCAAAAAGAAAAAAGAATAAGAAAAGTGAAACAGAAATAAAGCAAATATAGGACTTCCTCAAATGAAATAATCTCCTCAAAATTGGCATGCCCAAAAGAGAAGACAAAGGAAGAGATTTAGAAAGCATATTCAAGGGAATAATGACTAAAAATTTCTCAACTCCAGAGAAAGATGACAGCTTCCAGGTACAGGAAGTTCAGAGGTCGCCAATCAAATTCAATCCAAAGAGGAACACCCCACGGCACATCATAACCAAATTATCGAAAACCAAAGACAAAGAAAGGATACTGAAAGTAGTTAGAGAAAAGAAACACATAATGTTCAAAGGAGCCCCAATAATCTCTCATTGAATTTCTCAGTAGAAATCCTACAGACCAGAAGAGAATGGGATGATATATTCAGAGTGCTGAAGGAAAAAAACTGTCAGCCAAGAATTCTCTATCCAGAAAAACTACCTTTCAAATATGAAGGAGAAATAAAGTCTTTCCCAGACAAACTAAAGCTAAGGGAATTCACGACATTAGACCTATCTTACAAGAAAAGCTAAAGGGAGTTCTTAATCTGAAAGATGATGCTAAGGAGCATCAAGAAAACATTTAAAGGTAGATAACTCATTAGTAAAAGTAAGTTCGCAGACAACCTTGGAATACTCCAGTGTCATAAGTGGAGGTGGTGGTGGTGGTGAATAAACCACTTCTATCTTTAGCATGAAGACTAAAGAACAGACCTAATAAGACAACAACAAATACAACAACTGTATAAAAGATAGGCAATATTAAAAGATGTAGCTTGAAACAACAAAATGTCAAAAACTCTGTGTGTGTGTGTGTGTGGGGGGGAATGATGTCAAATCATAGAGTTGGCTTTGATTCTTTCTTTTTCTTATATATGAAAGTTAAGTTGTTATTAGCCTAAAATAATCTATTATAACTCTAATATTTTTTTTGTAAGTTTATGGTAACCATAAAATAAAAACTTATGAGACATACTAAAAATAAATAGCAAGAAATCAAAATAAGTCAGGCATAGAAAGGCAAATACCACATGGTCTCTCATAGAAGTAGAGAGTAGAATAATGGTTACCAGCAGTTGGGAGGGGTGGGGTTCAGGGTGAAAAGAAGGGGTGAACTAACAGGTACTAAACTGTGCTATGTATTTATATACCCTAAGTGAATCATTGTGCGGAATATGCATGTATAGAAACAACACACTATACCACACAAAAATAAATATAAACAAAATTGGAAAAACAAAGAGAATTTGTGTAAAATTTCAAAAGCAATTTTACATAAAGTTTCTGGAGTTTCATTTATAAAAATAAAGTTGAAAGATGATATTAATATCTTTTTTTTTTTTCTCTCTTTTTGTCTTTTTTCGTGACCGGCAACGGATCGCAACCCTCAGTGTCACGCCCGTACTGGACCGGGACCGGCAACGGGATCGCAACCCTCGGTGTTGCTCCTGCACCTCGCTCAGCCAGTGAGCGGCCGGTCTGTACGTGGGATCCAAACCCTCGGCGGGAGCGCTGCCGCGCTTCCCAAGCGGTGCACTGTAGCAGTGTGCCACCGGGCTGGCCCGATATTAATATCTTTTAAGAAAATAGTCATATCCTTTAGTAAGGAAAAGACAAGATAAAATCACAGAAAAGAAACTGAAGATTTAATAACATGTTTACAGAGCACAGAGAACTTTTTAGGCAGCAAAAAATACTCTGTAATAATATAAAGATGAATATCCATCATTATACATTTGTCCAAACCAGTAGAATGTATAACACCAAGAGTGAACCCTAATGGAAACTATGGACTTTGGATGATTATGGTGTATCAATACAGGTCCATCAATTGTAGCAAATGCACCACTCTGGTGGGCGGTGTTGCTAATGAACTCTGTATATGTGGAGGCAAGGGGTAAATGCAAATCTCTGTACATACATCTCAATTTTGCTGTGAACCTAAAACTGCTCTAAAAAATTAATTCTTTAAAAAAAAAAAAAAGGAAAAGCATTTGAAGATATAATGGCTAAAATATTTAAAATTAGCTGAAAAATGTTAACCCAATGATCTGAGAAACTCAACAGGACAAACAGGATAAACCCAGAGAAATCTATAGAAAGACTGATAAAAACCAAATAGCTAAAAACCAATAAAAGAAAATATTGAAAATAGAATAAAGATCATATTAGATATAGCGAAATAAAGATTCTAAAAATTTGATAATTTCTTACCAGAAACAATGCAAGCCAGAAGACAATGGAATGGTAATTTTAAATTTCTAAAAGAACACAAAAAACAAACAAAACACCCCACTGCCAATCTAAAATTCTACAGTGATAATATCTTTCTAAAATGACAGGGAAATAAAGACACTCAAAGCTAATAGAATTTTTTCTCACCAACTTCATGACAAGAAATGTTAGAGGAAGTTCTTTAGGGTGAAAAAAGAGTGATGCTGATGTAAAATAGATCTACATAGAGAAATAAATATGGCCAGAAAAAGTAAATATGTGGGTAACATAAAATGCTTACATCTATTTTTTCATTTCTTTAAAAGACACTTGGTTCTTTCAAATAAAAAAAACAGCAACAGCGATGTATTGTGGGATTTACAACATATGTACAAGTAAAATGTATGACTATGTAACAAAAAGCAATATGAGGAAATGAAAATATTATCTTACAAGATTTTTCCATTATATGAGGTGGCATAATTTTATTTGAAATTAGACTGTGATTAAATATGCATATTGTTAATTATAGAGCAACTATTACAAATAAAAAGAAAGAATAGATGAAACAAATAGAAAATATATAGCAAGATGATAGACTTAAATCCAATCATAACAATAATTACAATAAATGTAAATGGACTAAATGCACCAATTAAAAGGCAGAGATTGTCAGACTGGATGTAAAGCAAGATCCAAATATAAGCTGTCTATAAGAAACCTTTTTATTTTTAAATAATAAATTTTATTGTATATATTTTAGGTATACACTCTCTCTGTACTGCCATTTTCTGTCATGTGAGACCCCCACAGCGCTGTAAAGCCACCACCAAAGAAGACCTTCACCAGATGTGTTTCCTGGACTTTGAACTTCCTAGCCTCTGAAACTAATGGCTGAAGTTTTCTGGTCTTGGATGAACAAAGCTTTGTGAAAGAAAAATTTCCCAAGTACTTCAAGCACAATGACATGGCAAGCATTGTGAAGCAACTGAATATATATGGTTTCTGTAGAGTAGTACATATTGACTCTGTAACTGTAATGCAGGAAAGAGATGGTTCTGTTGAATTTCAGTATCCTTACTTCAAACAAGACTGGGATGACTTGCTGGAGAACATTAGAAGGAAGTTTTCATCTTCAAAACCAGAAGAAAATAAAAATTTTCAGGAAGATTTAACAAAAATTTTAAGTAGTGCTTAGAAGTTTCAAATAAAACAAGAAACTATTGAGTCCAGGCTTTCTGAATTAAAAAGTGAGAACGAGTCCCTTTGGAAGGAGGTGTCAGAATTAAGCACAAAGCATGCACAACAAAAACAGGTTATTTGAAAGATTGTCCACTTTCTGTTACATTGGTTCAGAACAACCAACTTGTGAATTCAAACTGGAAAAGACCTCTGCTTCTAAACCCTAATGGACCCCAAAAGAACTTGTTTCAACATACTGTCAAAGAACCAGCTGATAATCACCATCATAAAGTTCCACACAGTAAAACTGAAGGTTTAAAGCCAGGGGAGCAGATTTCAGATGACATCATTATGTACGACATTAGTGACAATAATGCAGATGAAGAAAGTATCCCAGTTATTCCAGAAACTAATGACTATGTTATATCTGATCCTTCCAACTGTAGCTAGTACCCTGATATTGTCATTGTTGGAGACCCCAATGAAGATGAGTATGCAAAGTGGTGATCAGAGTGAATCAGACAGAGAATCCCTAAGTTCAGGCAGTGATGGTACCAGCCTTTTCATGTCTAGTGCTGTCCAGCTAAATGGCTCATCCAGTCTGATCACAGAAGATCCTGTGACCATGATGGACTCCATTTTGAATGATGACATTAATCTTTTGGGAAAGGTTGAGCTGAGGATTATCTTGACAGTATCAATTGCAGTTTAGAGGACTTCTGAGCCATGCTGTCAGAAAGACAGTTTAGCATAGACCCGGATCTCCTGGTTGATCTTTTCACTAGTTCTGTGCAGATGAATCCCACAGATTACATCAATAATACAAAATCTGAGAATAAAAGATTAGAAATTACCAAGAACAGTGTCGTTCATGCAGTTTCAGAAGAAGGAAGAAAATCTAAATCCAAACCAGATAATCCCATAGAAGTTTATGAGCTTCTGGATAGCAGCCTGTACCCAGAATCATCCCAAAATAAGCTTGTTCACCTGGAGCCATTGACTGAAGCTGAATCTAGTGAAGCCATGTTGTTTTATTTATATGAACTTGGTCCTGCCTCTCAGGATAGTGACATGCCACTTTTAGATAGCTAAATCTCCAAGAAGGGGACTGTACATGTATATATTCATGAAAGTGATGAACTATTTATTTTAAAGTATCATTTGCTTTGTTTTTTTAATCAGATACTGTGGAATAAGAACACCTTTTGCTTTTCTCACTAACCACACACTCTTGCAAAGCTTTCAGATGTTACTCAGCTACATAGGAACAGAGATTTAATGCACATTATTGGCATATCTTTAAGTTGGATTCAAATGGTCATTTTTCTCCGATTGTAGTAAATTGGATTTCTTTTTTATTAATATTACCATTAACCCCCATTAAACTTTTTTCATTTGTTTAACTTGCTCAATTCTGTCTGTTTTCATTGAGAATAAGTCACGAGAACCAATGGTAGAAGTCCTAAAGCTTTCTCTGCTCCAGTTAATTTTATTAAATATTTTTCACTTGGCTTATTTTTAAAAAATTAATTAATAAATTATTATTATTATTACTTTACATTCTAAGATGTTGTTGTGGAGCAGTTGGGGGACAGGGAGAGAGGAAGGGGGAGAGGGATCGGATGGGAGGATGACTAAGTGGGAGGGCATGACTGAGGCCCATGGGACCTCCCTTGTTCCAGCAGAGGAGCCCAGGGGGCTTCCAGTGGTGGCTTGGTTGTGGCTTGGCTGGATGTGGACCTCAGGGAGGCATGACAGAGGCCCTTGGTGTCCCCCAACCCAGTGCTTCCACTGGCAGCTTGGTGGTCATCACTGGGCTGGATGCAGACATTGAGGGTGCTTCTGGTGATCGCCTGGTGGTTGCTGGGCTTGATGTGGATGTTAGGGGGCGTGGCTGAGGCCCTTGGCATCCTTCCATCCTGGCTTGGGAGCCTGGGGCTATTCTGGTGGTGGCCTGGTGGTTGTCACTGGGCTGGCTGCAGATCTTGGGGGGTTGTAGCTGAGGTTCAGACCTCCCCCCCCATCTTGGGAGCCTGAGGGGCTTCCTTCTAGGTTTTATAGGTGTTCTTTAGTGGTGTTAGACTTTTACTGATATTCTGATAATTAACTTTGTCTCTGAACTGTGGGTTTTTCTTTTTTTCTTCCAGTTCTGCATTGGATTGTTTGCTATGTCCACCACTTAAGCTCTGTACTGGAACTAATTTTTTGTCCTTTGGTTACTTCTAAAATGGGGGAACTTCCTGTGGGAACCAGCACTTGAGCCCTGTGGTTGAGCTAAATTGCTGCTTTGCTGCTGATTCTCTGGGGAAGGCTTTTTGTGTGGCGCAAGTTTTAGTTATTGATCTTGTAACCACTTCCAGGTCTTATGAGGTCTGATACACCTGGGTTGTGTGAAAACTCTGGTCTGGGCCTGGGTCTTTTCAGCAAACTGCACCCCTGCAGTTCTATATTCCTGACCAGTCTCTGCTGAGTGTGCCTGTGCTGATTGGAGGGGAGGTCAGCTGTCTATGCTGTGGCCCAGTGTTCCCCCAGGGGGCCCATCTCCCCCACTGCCCACACTCCAAACACTTCCCATTGGATGGGCCATGCACTGGTCCTTTGTGGTGACTCACTGGCCGCTGAGTGGTTCCTTTTTTCAGTTGTCTGTGGCCCCTTGCTCCTATGTGGGTCCACAGGAACACTTTTATTGGTCTTGCTGGCTTGGGGGCCAACAAGGCCCTCTTCTCTCTTGTTGCCTCCTAGCAACTTCATACAAAAGGCACAGATATTGTTTTTTCCAGCTCTTGCTCTGTATGCTCACCAGGGCCAGACTTGAAATGGCCAGGGCTTGACACGGTCAGAACGGTCCTTTCTTGTGACTTTTCCTGCCTTCACGAACTCCATAGGTCTCTCTTCCTCTTCCCCTGAGACCTAGCAGCACCAGCTTGGCAGTTTGCTGCTTTTTAATAGTCGTAAATTGGTTAATTGTGGGAAAGGGTGACACTGGGTACTGTCTATTATGCGATCTTGATCAGAAGTGTCATGCTGGCTTATTTTTAAAACTGGGAACATAAAGTGCCTGTATCTTGTAAAACTTCATTTGTCTCTCTTGGTTCAGAGAAGTTCATTTGCGTTCAGTAGGAAAGGCAAAGTGTACATGAATGCTCACTGTCTGATATGGTTCCAGTTCCATGTACATGGAAGGAGGGGAGAAGATAGGATGAAGTCAATTCCATCCACTTAGTTGGACCAGTTTGAAGTAAAAGATTTCTGGGGTTTTTTTTGTGTTTTTTGAGCCATACTATGCTAATTATAATGATTATAATTATAATACAGCTATAGTGGCTGTATAAATATAAGACAAAATGGAGTTCTAAACAAAAAGTATTCTAGGAATAAATAAGGATAGTTCATAATAATAATGGGTAAATTTTATCAAGAAGGCAGAACAATCCTAAATGTGCACAGACTCAATAACAGCTTCAAAATGAAGCAAATGAAGCAAAAACTTACAGAGCTGAAAAGATTACAGTTGGAGATTTTAATATCCTTCTCTCAGTAACTTTTAGAAGTAGTTAGGAAATCAGTGTGGATGTAGAAAGTTGCAAAACACCATTAAAGTAATGTGATTGAAGTTTATAGCACACTTCATCGAATATACCAAAACTTCTGACTTAATAATAAGACAAATAACATAATAAAAAAAGAATAAAAGATTTGAACAGGTGCTTTACAAAAGATTTAGGATTCGCCAGTTGTTATAAAGATACCCATCAGCAAGTTAAAACTATGAGATACCACTATATACCCACTAGAGTGTCTAAAATTAGAGACTTATAATACCAAGTGTTGGTGAGTATGTAGAACAATGGTGACTCATACATTGTTGATGAGGTTGCAAAAATGATCCAGCCATTTTGAACAAAAGTTAGGCATTTACAAAATAAGATTATTCATACACCTCTGCATGACATACAAATTCCATTCCTAAGCATTTACCCAAGAGAGATAAAAACATGTTCACAATGGGACTTGCAATCAAATGTACATAGAAATTTGCTCATAATAGCCTCATGCTGGAAACAACTCAAATATCCACTAGCAATTGAATAAATAAATATATTGTGGTATATTTATACACTGGAAAACTATTCAATAACAAAAGGGATTGAACTGCAGTTACATACAACAGCACTGGAAAATATAAAAAATATTATAACGACTGATTCCATTTACACAAATTTCTAGAACAGGCAAAACTCATTGATAGTTATAGGAATAAGATCAGGGGTTACCTGGTGCAGAGGAGAAGTCATTTACCTCTAAGGGACATGAGGGAACTTTTTGCAGTGATGGAAAAGTTCTATATCTTGATTGTAGACTTACATGGGTGTGTATATTTATCAAAACTCATCAAATGTACACTTAACATAGGTGCACTTAATTGCATGCAAATTTGCTCTCAATAAAGGTGTTTAAAAAATCTGTGGTAAAGTCATCCCAGATAGAGGAAAGCTTGAACTGTCCGAGCCTCCACTTGCTGTCAACTAAGAAGTGGCAAGAACTCCTTTAATAATAGGAACCCATGTTAGTGTCCCCAAAGGCACCCTCTAATCCAGCCATGCTGGAGAGCAGATGCCAGTAGGGATTCTTGACCTTTGTAGTGTTCTGCTCTGTTCCCAACCATGCCTGAATTCTAACCTCTTATTACTTGCCATTCATCCCTAACTCTCTTTTGGTTATTTTTTATTTTATTTTATTTTGTCAATATACAATGTAGTTGATTTTCGTGTCCCTTTACCAATTCCTCCCTGCCCCCTTCCTGTCCCTGCTCCCACCCATCAACATTATATCTGTTCACTTGTCTTGACAAGCTCAAGGAATTGTGATTATTGTGTCTTCTTCCCCACACCCCCATTTGTTTGTGTATTTATTTATTTATTTTTAGCTCCCACAAATAAGTGAGAACATGTGGTATTTCTCTTTCTTTGCCTGACTTATTTCACTTCATATAATTTCTTCTAAGTCCATCCATGTTGCTGTGAATGGTAGCATTTCATTATTTTTTACGGCAGAGTAGAATTCCATTATGTAGATTTCTCCTTACCCACCCACTTCTCACCCAATCTGTGAGCTGTGACACTGATTTCCCAACCTTTGGAGATTGTTCTTGTTTTCCAGCCACTGGCCTAATATCACTGTCCCATCGTGCTCTGATTCTGACATATATTCATCACAGTTTGATTCTTTGTAATACAAGTGTTCACCTGTACCTCACACTCACCTTCAAGGGTTAGTTTCTTCTTGAATAGAGTTGGAACGTGGGAGTTTTATCTTACATTCCTCTAGAGCTGTGTTTTTGGACGTTATTCCTTAGTTCCAGGTGCTATTCCCCACCATTTCCATCTCCACAGTCCTGAATCACTTCTGTGATGACTGCAAAATTTCAAGTCTACTTCCCCTCATTTAGAGTATGCTGCCCTTTCCATGGCATCAAAAGAAGTGTTGACATGGGTTAGGATATTAACATTAATGTTTATTTTTATTCTACACAGCATTGCCATGTATTTCCAATATTCCTTTTAAAAGGGCTAGTGTAATCAAAGGAAATTATACTATAGGAGGAAATATGTAAAACTGATCACTCTATGTAGTCTTTACAAGAAGCCAAGAAAGCAGCATTTAATATGAAGGTCAAAACCTTCATGATAAGTCTTTTTGTGGGGTCATTTCTTGTTCCTAATATGGCTCATTGCCCTTCAAATTCTTTCTTCTGTCCCTTCGTCCCTCTCACTCTTCCCTCCCTCCCTCTTTTCCTACCTCTCCTTCTCTGCCTTTCTACCTTACTATCTTTTTCTTAGCAGCTGGTTAGTACGGGGATTGAAACCTAGACCTTGGTGTTATCAGCACCCTGGACCTTGTTGTTATCAGCACCATGCTCTAATCAACTGAGCTAACAGGTCAGACCTAACTTACTATGTTTTAATGTGAAACATAACACAAATATATAGAATTGAGCATAAAATGTTAATAATGTGTCATTTAATGAAATGTTATAAATTGAACACCTGTGTAACAAGCACTCAGACCAATAAATAGAATATAGGCAGACCTTCAGAAGGCACCTTCCTGATGGCAACCCTGTCCATGCCCAGAAGTAACCACTATCCTGACTTTTATGGTAATTCCTTCCTTAAATGTCCATGTGTATTTTATGGTAAATACTTCCTGTATTTTACAGTTTACCACTTAGCTATGCTTTCATAAAAATATAATTTGCTTACCTTACTTTTGATCTTTCATAGAATCTCTCCATATGCTTTCTTTTTGGCCTGGATTATTTTGTTTGACATTGTTTTTAAGATACATCGATGACCTGTGTATCTGCAGCTTGTTCATTTTTGGTGCTATATTCTATTGTAGGACTTGTACCACAATTTATCCATTATACTCTTAATGGACATTTGGGTTGCTAATCGTTTTGGAGATTACCAACAATGCAGCCGTGAACAGTTTTTTACATGTGTCCTGGGGCATGTGCATGAGTTTCTGCAGTGTGTACATGGAGGAGTAGAAATGCTAGGTCCTAAGACATGCATATCTTCATATCTTCTAGATAATGCCAAAATGGCTTTGAAGTGGTTGTACCAATTTCATCTTCACCAGCAGTTTATCCTGGGGCATGTGCATGAGTTTCTGCAGTGTGTACATGGAGGAGTAGAAATGCTAGGTCCTAAGACATGCATATCTTCACATTCTAGATAATGCCAAAATGGCTTTGAAGTGGTTGTACCAATTTCATCTTCACCAGCAGTTTACAAAAGTCATCACTGTGTTAGTTTCATCAGACTTTAAATTCTTGACTGATCTTATGAATGCATAGTGGTAGCACATTGAGGTTTAATTTACATTTTCCAGATTACCAATGAGGTTAAACTCACTTTCATTTTTTTATTGGCCACTTGGATTTTCTCTTTGTGGAATGTTGGCTCAAACTTTTGTCCATTTTCTGTGGAGCTTTCTGTCTCTTCCTTATTGATTTGTGTAAGTTCTTTATATATTCCAGATACAAATTCTTAGTCATTGTACTCATATGTGTTACAAATGTCTTCCTTCACTTTGTGGCTTGCCTTTCTTATAATATCTTTTCTTGAGCATAAATTTGTATTTTAATGTGATTAAATTTATCATTATTTTCCATATGGTTAGTGCTTTTTGCTAGCATTTTAAAGAAATCATTGCTTATCCTGAAGTCATAAAGATATCTTTTCTATACTTTAATCTAAACATTTTGTTTTGCTTTTTGCCTTTAGGTCTATAATCTATCTGGAATTGATTTTTGTGTATATTGTAAGGTAGGGGTCACATTTCATTGTTTCCCTTGTATCATTATTATATTGCCCAGAATGATTTATTGAAAAGTCTGTTCTTTTTCCACTATTCTTCAGTGTTACTTTTATCATAATTCAATGGCCTACAAATGTGTATGTCTGCTTCTGGTCACTGTACTCTGTTACATGGTCTATTAGTTCATACTTGTCTCAGTAGCACAATGTCTTAATATTGCTTTATATTAAGTATCAATATCTGGTGGAAAAAGAATTTCTACCTTATTTTTCCTCAATAATGCTCTCGGCTATTCTTGACCAATGCATTTCCATTTAATTTTATAAATACATGGTCAGAGTCTATTAAAAAACTGTTGGGATTTTAATTGATATTACTTTCAATCTATATCTCAGTCTGGGAATAATTTACATCTTTGCAGTGTTAACTATTAATGTTAACAAAACAGTAACATAATATATATCTCATTATTCAAGTCTTATTTTATATCTTTCAGTAAGGTGTCATGAAAGTCTTATACATCTTTTGTTATACTTAATGCAGTACTTTAAAATTTTGATGATACAGGGAGACAGTGCTGGGGCTCACTAGCTTGGCCACTCCTGATGCAGAGTCCTCTGCTGGGGAATGGGGCCTGTGACAGGTGCTGGCCCTGCGTGACCCTTGACTTTGTGCTAGGTCTGTATGGTGGGCCCTGGCTGGAGGAGCCTGCAGAGGGAACAGCTGGCAAGGGATGCCTGGAATAAGGTGCAGCAGATCCCACTGGTCCCAGGTTTGACATTGATTTGCTGGTTTCACTTCTGAGGCAAGAAAATGCAAGAGACATTTATGTGATCAACATTCCTTCAGAAGTGAAATATACAGATTACTTTGTGGTTGGTAGTGGAACATCCATCTGACACTTACATGCCATGGCCTACTACATTATAAAAATGTGAAAATACCTGAAATGGTAAAGTGAGCCTCATGTTAAGATTGAATGGAAGGACATTGATAACTGGATCTGTGAGGCTTTTGCATGGTGATTCATTTGACGCTTCCAGAAACTAAAAAAATCTATGAATTAGAGAAATTATGGACTCTACATTCTTACGATGACCAGTTAGCTCAGACAGCACTCGAGATATTTCTGAAGACTACATTCTTGGAATAGAAGATGGTATTCCCTGACTCCAGTGGAGCTCAAATGTGAATAAAATTATATGAGCTGCTTTAGTCATTTCAAAAAATAAAAATTAAAAAAATTTTTTGATGATATAGTAATTTGTAACCCTTTAACATTTTATTTTTTAATTGTTGGTGTATAGAAATAAAATCGATATTTATATTGATTTTATATCAAGTTTAATTCTCTTATTAATTCCAATAGTTTATCTATAGACTTCTTCAGATTTTATGTATATAATCAATTAAGAATGTAATCAGTTTTGTTTTAATCTTTTTAATACCTATAGTATTTATCCTTTTCTTGCCTAACTTCACTGGCAAGGAGTTCTGGTACAATGTTGCTAGCACTGGATATAGCAGTCATGTTTATGTTGTTCGTTATTTCAAGGGAAAAGTTTTCTACGTTTCATCACTATCTAGGATGTTTACTGTATGTATTTGTAGATACTATTTGTCAGGCTAAAGAAGTTTCATTTTATTCCTAGTTTATTAGATTTAAAAAAAAATAAAGAATAGATGTTGAATCTTATCAAACACTTTTCCTACAACTATTTTGGTAGTCATATAGTTTCTATCCTTTTTCTGTTAATGCATTAAATTATAATGACTGATTTTTCTTATTTTGGAAAAATGTTGTTGAAAAACAAATGCTTTTTCTCTGTCTGTTCTCTTATACAGTCACTCGACACAGCACTTCTGAATGGGAGAAAAGAAAAATAATTTCTTTTCCCCACTACTATCCGAAGGTCTCAGCTGGGATACCTCTGTAACAAAAAAAGCAGATTAACAAGAGAAAAACAAAGTTTTTTTTTGAAATTTTAAATGTTTTTATTTTTATTTATTTGTTTATTTTGGTGGCTGGCTGATAAGGGAATCTGTACCCTTGACCTTGGGCCTCGGGGTTATCAACACCACACTCTCACCAACTGAGCTAACAGGCCAGCCCCACCTCTTTATTTTTAATGTGTGCTGCACCCATTACGTGGGAGAGGCTTCAGTTCAAAAGTATCTCTCTCTCAAAGCAGTGGTTTGGAGCTCTGTCTTAAACAGTATTTAAACAAAGAGCCATAGATCTTAGAAGTGACAGGACAAAGAACAGAGCAGCTTCAGGCTTCCAAAGGGCATGAATTTGTGGGAAAATAAATTTGTGGGAAGAGTAAAGTCTGCTCCTAGATTTTCCTAGCACGTGGGTTCCAGGCTCTGAGCCCAGAGCCATCTTCAGTAGGGACAGAATTTACATCTTTGTCTCTAGGCAGGAAAGGACGTGATAGAAAGATTTTTTGTTTTTGTTAACCACTGTCCTGCCTTTGAGCAAGCATGGAGAGAGACAGGGGAAAAGGCAGAGAGGATTTTGTGTTCTAACATTCTTTAGCTCAACAATCCTCAGTATTTCAGAGAGGGATATTTTGGTTTCTTTCAGTTCTGACACCAAATTCTTCAGCAGACACCGACTAGATGTCCCATACTTTAACTCAATTCTGACATCATACTCACCTGTGCATCAGATCTCACATGTTGAGGGCTCAGTCCCACAAGACTGCCCCCCACTTCAGATGCCAATCACAGGTACTCGGTTGTCACCTACACTTCTGACTGACCACAACCCCCTTCTTGAGTTTTATTGATTTGCTAGCATGGCTCACAAAACTCAGGGAAACACTGTATTTACATTTATCCATTTACTACAAAGGATATTTCAAAGGATACAAATGAATGGCCAGATAAAGAGAAACACAGGGTGAGTGATATGGATTGAAGTGTGTCCCCCAAATTTTGTGTATTAGAGCCTTGGTCCTCATTACAACAGTGTTAAGAGGATGTGAAATCCTATTACGGTAATTGAAAGGTGGGGCCTTGAAGAGGGGATTAGATTCTGAGGACCATGCCCAAATGAATGGATTAATAATGGTGGTCATGTGCATGGTTCTGAGGCCTTTAAAAGGAGAGCATGTGAGAGTCTCTCTCTCTCTCTGCTTCCACCATCTCAAAATGTGATACTTTGGGGTCAGCTTTAGCTCAAGTGGTTACTTCCTCAAGCCAGACTTCTCTCTGTCAAAATGTGATACTTTGTGTCACTGAAGCCACCACCAAAGAAGACACTCACCAGATATATTCTCTGGACTTTGGACTTCCCAGCCTGCAAAACTGTAGGCAATAAATTTTGTTTTCTTATATATTGCCCAGTTCCAAGTATTTTGTTATAAGCAACAGAAATGGACTAATATAGTAAGGCATGAAAAGGTCTCAAGCCCAAGAGGTGGAGTTGGAGTGTGCCACTCTTCCAGCAAGTGGATGTGCTCTTGTCCTTTTGGGTTTTATTATGTAACCAATCATATCTATGTAATGAAGCCTCTCTAAAAACATTGGTGATGAGGCAGACAGGGGGAGGGTGGGGACCTCAAGAACCAAGGGCAGTTTCTTCTCTTGCTGACAGACAGCAAGAGCATGGGGTGCCATCATGCAGGCAGCCTGCTGCTGCTGTAGATACCACCTCTGTGCATGTGGTCTGCCACAGCCACCACTGCTGCAGGGTGGCCTGCTGTGACAGCAGCAGCCAATGATCCCTCCCCACAAGGAGTGTTACCAGTGGAACCTAATGAAAGAGGTGAGTGAGTATAGACCCACAACCTAGTGGCCCAACCCACAGGAGGAATTATGCTTCCCCCCACAGTAGAGCACCTGGGCTGAGAGGTATGTGCAAAGCCCATGTGACTGCTAGGACATGGGGAGAGACACACATGGAACCCCCAGTGAGGGCAGAAACCCAGGATATCCAAATAGAGTAAGGAAGAAAATTCCCAACCACCATCAACCCACCCCCAAACTGAGGAAGTGAGGACCCAGGATTAGCCTCTGCTTTTAGGACAGAGGAAAGAGAGACCCCATCCAGGGTCACCTATTCAAGCTGAGGAGCTCCGGTATATTTTAGTGCATCCATCCTGGTGATAGGATGCTAGCTGGGGTGCCAAAAAATGTATCCAGGGTCACCCACCCCAGTCAAAGAGTAATAGGGCACCCAGGAGCTTCTTCAAAGAATTCAAGACCTCACCACCAACATCTTTGAAAACCCAATAGGATGCTAGCTGGGGTGCCAAAAAATGTATCCAGGGTCACCCACCCCAGTCAAAGAGTAATGGGGCACCCAGGAGCTTCTTCAAAGAATTCAAGACCTCACCACCAACATCTTTGAAAACCCAACACAAGGTCATTAACCTTAGCAAAGAATCACTAAGTGCCCCAATGCCTAGGCTGTGCAGGCACTCACATGCAACTCTGACATTGAATACAGCTGAAGCACCCACATGGAGACTACACCACTGCATCTACCTGGAACCAATACTAAAATACCCTACTTAATGGTCAAAACAAAACATATCTATAGAAGAAGTCTCTCTCTTCAAAACCTACTCCACAGTAATAGAATAAGCAAATGTTCTATCAGATGACCAGAAATCAATGGAGAGATACTGGAAATACAAACCAACAACAAAAACAAATGAACGACAACAACAACAAAACCCAAGAAAATATGACACCACCAAAAGAATATAATGACTTTTAAGTAGTAAACTCCATAAGTAGGAAATCATTGAAAAGACTGAAAAAGAGTTCTGAGCAACAATCTTAAGGAAATTCAATGAGATACAAGAAGACTCAGTTAGATGACACAATGAAATGAGAAAAACTATCCAGGATATAAAGGAAGAAATTTACAAAGAATGTAGCAGAACTCCTGGAACTGAAGGATTCATCCAACAAAATTAAAAAAACCCCAAAAAACAACACAACACAACCAAGAGTTTAAGCAGCAGGCTAGAGCAAGCAAAAGAAAGAATTTCTGATCTTGAAGATTTGAAGATGGTCTTTTCAAAAAAAAGGAATAAAAAAATGAAGAAAATCTAAGAGAGCTAGCAGACAGCCTTAAGCACACAAGCATTCAAATCATGGGTATTTCAGAAGGGGAGGAGAAAAGAACAAGCATTCAAATCATGGGTATTTCAGAAGGGGAGGAGAAAAGAATAGGCATGGAAAAACTATTCAATGAAATAATAATGGAAAACTTACCAAGTACAGGGAGAGACATGGACCTTCAGATCCAGAAGGCTCAAAGATTGCCAAACAGATTCGACCTCAAAAGACCCTCTCCAAGACCCATTATACTCAAACTGGCAGAGCTCAAAGACAAGGAGAGAATCTTAAAAGAAGCAAGAGAAAAGTGCCAAGTCACTATAAGGGAGTCCCCATCAGACTAACAGCAGACTTCTCAACAGAGTCTCTACAGGTAAAAAAGGAATGAGATGATATATTCAAAATGTGAAATGAAAAAAACTGCCAGACACGATTAATATGCCCAGCAAAGTATCTTTCAGAAATGAGAGAGAAATAGTATATTTCCCAGATAAAAAAACTTTGGAAGTTCATCACAACACAACAAGCTCCACAAAAAATCTTCAAGGGACTTTTGCATATGGAATCCAAAAAACAATAATCACTACCATGAATACACAAGAAAGAACAAAATCCACTGGCAGAACAAAACCCACTGGCAGAACAAAAATGCAAATGAGAAAGAGCAAGAAACTATATCTTACCACCACAAAAAGCCAACAAACACTGAAGAGAAATAATAAAAGGGGAAGAAAAGAACAAAAAATATTTTAAACAATCAAACAAAAATTGATAAAACGCCAAGAGTGAGAAGTTACCTTTCAATAGTAACCCTAAATATAAATGGGTTAAATTCTCCACTCAAAAGACACAGACCAGCTGATTGGATTAAAAAGCTATCCCCAGAAACAAAGAAGGCCATTATATAATGATAAAGCAATCTATCCAGCAGGAAGACATAACAATCATAAATATATATGCACCCAAAATTGAAGCACCCGTATATATAAAGCAAACATTGTTAGACCTTAAGAAAGAGATAGACTCTAAAGTGATAGTAGCAGGGGACCAGAATATCCCTCTCTCAACACTGGACAGATCACCTAGGAAGCAAATAAATGAGAAACAGAGGATTTACTTATTTATTTATTTTTCATTTTATTTTGTCGATATACAATGTGGTTGATTATTGTGGCCCATTACTGAAACCTCCCT
>NW_007726733.1:560553-561332 GCF_000696425.1 Galeopterus variegatus
TACCATACTGTTTTGGTTATTATAGCTTTGTAGTATAGTTTAAAGTCAGGTAGGAGAAACACAGGATTTAAACTATACTTTAGATCAATTGGACTTGGCAGATATCTACAGAACATTTCATCCAACAACTATAGAATGTATATTCTTTTCATCAGCACATGGAACAGTCTCCAGGATACACCACAAGTTAGGTCAAAAATCAAGTCTCAACAAATTTTAAAAAATTGAAATCATCTCAAATATCTTCTTAGAAATCAATAATAAGCAAAACTCTAAAAACTATACAAATATGGAAATTAAACAACTTACTCCTGAATGACCTATGGGTGGAAGAAGAAATTAAGCAGGAATTCAAAAAATTTCTTGAAATGAATGAAAATAAAGACACATCATATAATATGGATACTGCAAAAGCAGAGGGAATTTTATTGCAATAAATGCTTACTTGAAAGAATAGGAAGATTTCAAATAAATGACCTAATGGTATACCTCAAAGACCTAGGAAAAAAAGAACAATCCAATCCCAAAAGTAGTAGACAGAAAATAATAATTAAGGTCAGAGCAGAACGAAATGGTGCAACAGAGTCCCCCCAAATGGTACAAAAGATCAATGAAACAAAAAGTTGATTTTTTTGAGAAGATAAACAAAATAGACAAAGTATTAGCTAGGCTACTGTATTAGTCCATTTTGTGTTGCTATAACAGAATACCTGAAACTGGGTGATAAAAGAAAATGAAAATTTATTGCTCACAGTTTCTGAGGCTGGGAAATCCAAAGC
>NW_007726733.1:561622-577849 GCF_000696425.1 Galeopterus variegatus
TTTATTGCAATAAATGCTTACTTGAAAGAATAGGAAGATTTCAAATAAATGACCTAATGGTATACCTCAAAGACCTAGGAAAAAAAGAACAATCCAATCCCAAAAGTAGTAGACAGAAAATAATAATTAAGGTCAGAGCAGAACGAAATGGTGCAACAGAGTCCCCCCAAATGGTACAAAAGATCAATGAAACAAAAAGTTGATTTTTTTGAGAAGATAAACAAAATAGACAAAGTATTAGCTAGGCTACTGTATTAGTCCATTTTGTGTTGCTATAACAGAATACCTGAAACTGGGTGATAAAAGAAAATGAAAATTTATTGCTCACGGTTTCTGAGGCTGGGAAATCCAAAGCCCATCTGGTGGTGGCAACAGTGACCCAGGGGTCTCACATTGAAAGATGGTGGAAGCAGAGAGAGCAGAGAGACAGACTCTCCTCTTCTTTTAAAACCCTCAGAACCATGCACTTGGCCACCATTTTTAATTCATTCACTACTGCACAGTCCTACAACCCAATCACCTCTTCAAGGCCCCATCTTATAATTACCATAATAGGAGTTCCCACCCTCTTAACAGTCATAGTAGGGGCTAAGTTTCTAATACATAAAACTTGGGGGATACCAGTCAAGTTTCACTGAGTTTGGGGAGGACATAATTCAATCCACTACAGCTACCTAAAAAAAGAAGAGAGAAGACCCAAATAACAAAAATCAGCAATGAAAAAGGGGACATTACAACTGATACCACAGAAATACAAAGAATCATTAGAGACTATTATTATGAAAAAGTTGAACAGAAGAGGGAACCCAGATAGAACTGCAAATGAATTAAAAATTTTTGAATAAATAGAAAAAAAATGTGTACTGGGTATAAACACAATAATTGATTAAAAAAAACTCTGCAGATATATGGTAGATTTTTAATATGGGTTAATGGGACAATGTGAGGCAAGGAAGAAATGAGAAAGGGGAGAGGGAAGCCAATCTAAAAAGGAAAGTAAAAAATATCACATTTACAAAGAATAGGATGTAAGATTCTATCACAAATGTTGATGTAAAATTATATAAAGATATATCTATTTAAAAATAAAAATTTTATGAACTAAAAGTGAAAAATTTAAGATTAGCTCACAGATTTCATTATTACCTTCTTGGTAATTACATGTGTATTAGTTTGTTTTAGCTAATATTCAGTTAAAAAGGTAAAATTAATTTTAGTTGTATATTTTAAAATAATTTGTGTATTATGATTTACATTGTCATACTTGCACTTTTTTTAGTACTCTTCCCAGTTCACAAAAATGAGTCAATGGTTCATTTAAGCATAAAAGCATCTATAGAAATAGTAATGCAAATACAATTCAAAATAATCCTATATAAATTGATATCAGGCCTTCGGTTTGGATATAGAATGTGAATTAATAGTGCTAAATGACTTTGCAAGGACTTTTTTACATGCAGCCAAAATAGAAGAGCACCAATAGAAATCACCCCTTTGCCAAATCTTAATTGCTTTAATTAACTCTAATTAAATTAAGCATTTGTGTGAAATTTGGGTTTCAAGTCCAAGATCTAGCGTCATTGTCTACATAGCGATAATTTTCCTGAATTATGGGAGGAAGTAGAGCAAGGTGAGGGTATTAACAGTAAGAAGTAAGGATCAATATTATTGCAGCCCTCAGGCTGTTTCCTCCTAATGGTAGCCTTAGGCTCTCTCTACAAACTACCACTCACCTATAGTCCACAGTTTTGGATGGCAAATGTGTTTTAAAGAAGATGCTCCCGATTTTTTATTTCTGGAAGTCCCCCAAAAAGATGATCTCTGGTTTTAGAAACCCTGATTTTCACACAGCATCTGAGAGAATGAACATAGCTTTCTAATATACTTCTAAAAAGAAATCCACGAAAGTGTATTGTAAATGCCTCTTTACCACCTTGATTCAGATCTCAGCCTCCATGTGAAGCGCCCTAACGAGACCTCTACGGAAGAGGAGATTTGGGCAGGAGCTTTCCTCCATTAGCTGTGCTTACATCTTTCCATATACATCGTCTTTCAGTGCTGTGATCATTGTTTATTATTCTCCTTTAGACCATCTCCAGGAATCTGCGTCTTTCTCTGAATGTTTGCAATTGTTCCCATTAGACACCTTCTATCCCCTTTTTTGGATCACCTCCAGATACCCTATTTTACAAACATTTCTAGGGAAATAATAATTCCTCTTGCCCGAGGCACATTTATTTCCTTTTTTGCACTTAGCTGTGATTTTTCTTTTTTCTTTTTAACCTATATACTGCTTTTTATTGCCTATAGTGAAGGACAGAGGTACAATCAAATTACAGGCAAGCAGGCTGCTTCCATAGATCTTGACTTGCCTGGAAGTATAGAAAGCCCCGGTGATTCCTGAGACCCTGGCCCACCAGTTTCCTCTGTCATAGGTACTTAGTCCATAGCCCAGTGCAGGAGGCATTTTACACAAGACTCTAATATTGGAAACTCTAGTCCTCAGAACTAGTTTTTCTTATCTGTTCCTCTCCCACATGGCTCAAGGTCATCCTCTCACCCCAGCCATATTTTTGACAAAAGTTGCCTAGTGTGATAGAATTCCTATTCCTGTCATGCACCCTTCCGGTGCCTCTGGGTGGAATGTGGGAGAAATGCAGTGGTAGTACTTTTACTGTGTTTACATCTCTCTGTTATCAGGACTTTCCATTCATCTCTCTTGGCACACCAAGATCCTCCCACTAGTTTCACTCATGCCTCTTCATCTACTGGTTATCCATGGGATAGAAGACAGGATTAAATTGAAAGGAGTTTTCCCTGACTCTGAAGATTTGTAGGTGATAACAATATGGAAGACCTCCAGTCTGTAAGTCTTAAAGTTTTGTCTGAATGGATACCCCCTGAAATGTAAGAAATCAGGTTTAAAGATTGGGATAAAGAGGATGAGCTACTGGCACCATGACATGAAACGATGCCAGAAAGTTAAAGGAATTGTTCAGAACTCTACTGGCTTGGAGCCTCAGAACTAGAAACTTGTTTTACAGGCTCCAGATGTACCCGTGTTCAGCCTTAAGGTGCTTGAAGTCCAATCTTCCCACTGGTTTGCGTCACTCTCTTTCCAACTTTCTGTGGCGAGCTCTGAGGCTGCTCACAAGTTCTTTTACAAATGAACAAATATATTACAAGTTATTAGTTCTGGATTTACATAATGTCTTTATGCCGATATAGTATCTGGTTACTTATGGTAATGGTGCTTGGAGTGGGGAACTTGATAATATCTCCCAGGATAGCTAGATACTTTCATACACGCTGCCCATTTTCCTGAAGCAGAAAGTCTTGGGATCCAAGTTATATCTGATTCTCAGAGTCTGCCTGCTCATATTCTATCTCTAATTCTGAGCCCTCAGCCATGAACCCCCACATCAGGGAACTCTCCCCAGTCTTTGTTCCGTGGCTGGGTTGGCTGGGCTTTTCCTGAAGCAGAAAGTCTTGGGATCCAAGTTATATCTGATTCTCAGAGTCTGCCTGCTCGTATTCTATCTCTAATTCTGAGCCCTCAGCCATGAACCCCCACATCAAGGAACTCTCCCCAGTCTTTGTTCCGTGGCTGGGTTGGCTGGGTAGTGCCAATGCTGATCCTGAGACCATGACATGTGATACATACACTCCTTTTCCACCTTTTGTATGTCTCTAGGGGAAAGAGGGAATTGGCTATGGACCTTTATTGTATGTTCTGATTGCCTCACTTGTATAGGCCCTGAGGCCACCTTTGTTTCTAAAGTAGTCTGGGGACATCCTGCTTCCTAGAACCAACCCTACAAGAAACAAAGGTATAAACAAAGCCAAACAGGAAACAGGGTCATGCTTTGAACTCTCTCTGGGCTGGGAACAATACCTGGTATGGCCTAGATATTGGGGAGGGGAAGGAAAAGTAGAGAGAATTACGGAAGGAGGCTGGCAGGCTCAGTGTTTTTGTCTTGGCATGACCAGTCTCTCTTCATCTTCTTCCTGGATATAGGGCTTGGTGCCAGTGCCCCTGAGGCTTTCTACATGAATATAAGCAGGTGAAGCTGAGTGGTGCCCCTACTTTAGGTTCTTGGGGACAGCCATAATGATGTCCTTTGTTCCCCTGATCCTGGTGGGCATTCTGTTCCCTGCCATTCAGGCCAAACAATTTACAAAATGCGAGCTCTCCCAGGTGCTGAAAGACATGGATGGCCGTGGAGGCATCACTTTGCCTGAATGTGAGTTCCCTTCTCCTTGCTTGATCCTGTTCCTCATCTGCTTCTCTCCTCCATTCTCCTTTCCCTCCCTCTCTCCTGCACTTTCACTTCATCTAATCCTCCTCCTGTCTTCTCTTCTTATCTACGTACTCTTTGGTTCCGTTTGTTCCCCCCTCCTTCCTTTCTCACATTTCTGATCCTTTTTGGAACTCTCCCCATCTCATCAAGACACACTACGCTTTGCCATCTTTGGAGACTGGCTGGAAAGGCTTTTTCTGTCTGGAAACTATGGCTCTTCATTTATGCTGATAATGGACATCTCTGTGATCCGTTTCTTGTCTTTCCTTCAGGGATCTGTACCATATTTCATATCAGTGGTTATGACACACAAACCATAGTCAGTAACAATGGCAGCACAGAATATGGACTGTTCCAGATCAGTGATAAATTTTGGTGCAGGAGCAACCATATTCCCCAGTCAAGGAACCTCTGTAACATCGCCTGTGACCGTGAGTAGCCTCCTGTACCTTGTTCCTCTGTTTTTCTGAGGCCTGTTCCTGTGATCATCTCCTTCTTGGCATCAAGCATGTATACCTCTGGCTTCACTGCCTTGGCTGCACTCCACAAAAACAGTGGGACTTGAATAGACAGTGCTGAGTAAGAAACTGTTTGGGTTTTTCATGATGGCCAAATCCCAGACAGTCCCCTGAAGTTCAGGGGTAGATGATTTGGCTTCACTGCCTTGGCTGCACTCCACAAAAACAGTGGGACTTGAATAGACAGTGCTGAGTGAGAAACTGTTTGGGTTTTTCATGATGGCCAAATCCCAGACAGTCCCCTGAAGTTCAGGGGTAGATGATCTGAGCTGTCTGGGAATTTTGAAGTTTGATATTCTCCATTTTCAGGGTAAGTCAGTTGATGAAGTTGATGATTCCTCCAGAGCTGATCCAGGGAACGGAAGGAAGTCCCTACCCACGGGGAGGCATTACAGTGTTGGTATTTTCATATAAAAGACAACAGGCATAGTTTTCTTCAGTTCAGAGAAGAACCAGACACACTGAATCCAGGGAATAGGGGAACTCATTACCTTTCTGGGTCATATTTCTTAGCTCTCTCATTCCTTTCCCTGCTACCCCTGCCAGAGTTCCTGGATGATGACCTTACTGATGACATGATGTGTGCCAAGAAGATTCTGGATAATAAAGGAATGGACTACTGGTGAGTCCTCATTCTATTTTCTTCTTTCCCTCCCTACTTCCCCTTACCCCTTAACTGAGCACCACTTTCCTATATCCTGGTCATTTAATCAAGAATAGAGTCTCCAAAACAAAACTCATCTAGCAGACTCAGGTTTCCATTTCTTAAGCCCCCTTTGCTCCACTTCTGTGTGGCAACTTTCCTAATAGTGTGTTCCCTAATGCAGGGCTGAGACCCCGACCTCCCTTCACCTGACCTTGGACATCTAATTCCACTGGTTTAGTCTCATATGCTAAAGCAAGCTGTTGGTATTGAACATCTTTTCTAGCTCTATAATTTTCTTGGATTTTTTTTAAGGACCTTTCCCGACAAGATGGCTTAGCGTCCTTTGCCATCTAGCTAAGACATTTCTGTAATTCTCACTCTTCCATCTCAGCACTCCTGGGGATGAAACTAGATGGAAATTTGAGCTAAGATCCAGTCAGTCAACTCACCTTGTCCCCATCTCCATTATCAGGTTGGCCCATAAGCCACTCTGCTCTGAGAAGCTGGAACAGTGGCTCTGCGAACAGTTGTAAGCACCTGCTATCCCCGCTGCTCCTGCCCTCTCTGTGCTCCTGGAACTCCTCTTCCCCCATGCTACCTCAGTTTGCTTCTTTCTACCCCTCTGAAATTGATTTGACTCTGAGCCCTGGGCCCTGGAGTGACACCATTGGACTCTTGAGGACTGTTCTCCAGGGATGCATGGCTGGTGTGCTGGACTTTAGACCCTGGCCCAATGCTCCTGATGGCACTCTTACCACAGCAACAGATTCTGTCTCTGTCCTGAATAAAGGGCCTGATTTGAAGTGACTGGCTATATTTTTTTCCTGGAGGGAAAGGGAGGAAATGGGTGAGTGGGTGGACACTGAGGCCACAGTTACAGCCACCTTCCATGTTTACTGAAGAGGAAGTTGGCTGAATTTACAACACAAAGATATGGTTACTTTCTGTACCAATTCAATTCAACAGACTTTTATTGTTCACCTAGTATATTCGAGAAACTACAGAGGGGTGCAAAGTTGGCTAAAAGGGTCTCTTCCCTCAAGGACTAATAGGAGAGATAAGGTAAATATCAATAAATAGTTATAGGGCCGGCCCCGTGGCTCACTTGGGAGAGTGCGGCGCTGGTAGTGCCGAGGCTGCGGGTTCGAATCCTATATAGGGATGGCCGGTGCGCTCACTGGCTGAGCGTGGTGCGGGCAACACCTGCTGAGGGTTGCGATCCCCTTACTGGTCAGAAAAAAAAAATAGTTATATACAAGAAATAGTATCATAATTATCGTGAGAGAGGTTACAAATGTGCCCTGGACATTCACAAAATGAAAGATAATTTATATTTGGGAAGAATGTGGGAAAAAAGGATCAAGAAAGGATTCATGAAGTGGGTGGCATTCAAATTGGTTTTGAGGTATGGGTAGGATTTTGAAAGGTAGAGATGTGGGTGGTAAAAGGACAGCATGAGCAGGGGATCTAAGAATCTGAAATGTGTGACTTGTGGGGTGAGGGATTTTCTTATCCTTTGTGAAGAGCTGTGAAAGGAATTCTCTCTCTGGAAACTAGAGATAGAACAGGAACCCTTATGGTAGCTCAGTGATTCTTAGGAAGCTGTGCACCTGGGGCCTCTGGGCTGGCCCATCCACTCAATTACCCCTCCTTGCTGCTTCACTAGTTTCTAAGGAGGATTTTTGCAGAATTTTATTTATTCTAATGATTATGGACTATATGAAAGAAGAAGAATCAGGAGATTTGGGTACTAAAGTCTGTTTCTGCTACTCATTGATGGTCTGAATCTGGGCAGGTCATCTCTGTCCTCTGTGTCCCAATTTCCTCATCTTGAAATCAGGGTTTTGCTCCAGATGGTTTTCTGAGATGTCTTCCTACCTTGATGATCCAGCATTTCAAAACTACAATTTAATTTACCACATTTCTGAACTAGCTGGAAATGAAATTCACAACTTTTTCCTGTCTCCTTGCCTTCTAAGATGTCTAAGATTGCTGGTTACACCCTTTCCATCCCAATACACTCTGGGGCTTTAGACAGTCAGCCCTGCTTCCCTTGTCTCAGAAACCAGCAGCTCCTAAATGAAGCCCCCCACGTTTCGGTGATCTGTAGAGCTAGATAAGGTGTAAGGAAGCTGCCCACTATAGCTAACAAAGACAAACTCTCAGGAAATAACTTGGTATTAGTCATATCATTTTAGTGTGAATTTAAACACAGTGCATTTCCCAGGGGTATTGCATGTTACTCCCTTCCTAATTATGGGACAAAAGACTTACCCTCAGGTCTACAGGGTTTCAGGAGTAAACCCTGTGTATGATGTGTATGAGAGGGCAGAGTTGGATGGCAAATCTTCCTACTGAGCTTACAAATCTACTTCTCACCTATTAACCTGGCTCAGCTACACCGTCAGATAGCCACATGCTGTACAAAATATGAGGGGCCAGGTTTATCAGGTGGCTGGATCAGGAACTCAACTAAAGCTGAGGTTGTGCTGCCTCAGCCTTCATGCTACAGCCCAGGCCTTTATCCTACAGAGAAGATGAGGAAAATTCACTTGTGAGGACAAATACACTCATATATGAGGCCAGGACCTTCAGGGGTCTTTGCTGAAGGAAACTGGCAATAACAGATGCATTTGTAGAGAAGATCTTAGCCTGAGGGTCAAAAGATCAAAAACAGACAGAAGCCAGGAAGCTGGCATGAAAGCAGTTTTTTTTCTTTTTAATATTCATCCATTTATTGTCACAGTGGGTTATGATACAAATGTTTATGGACCCCTACTACGGAGCAGTTATTATGTGTTTTCTCATAATTTAATTTTATTGTTATTATTATTATTATTTAAAGATGACAGGTAAGGGGATCTTAACCCTTGATTTGGTGTTGTCAGCACCACGCTCTCACTAGTGAGCTAACCGGCCATCCCTACATAAGGATCCAAACCCGTGGCCTTGGTGTTATCAGCACCACACTCTCCCAAGTGAGCCACGGGCCGGCCCTCTCATAGTTCAATTTTAGTGTGTTCAGTTGTAAGTGATCTTTGAAGTAAAACAAATAAACAAAGAAAATGCCACATTCTTTGTTATAAGCAACACTCTAAGGCACTTGGGGTCAGCATTTGTAGTTCTCAGGCAAACTCTTGTTCCTAGTCTGTCTGTACATATTTTTCTCCCCACTGGTTTATACACTTATTTTACTCCACTGTTTAACACGGTGTCACTGAATTATGAATTCTCTTGAGAAAATCAATCAATCAATCAATCGATCAATCAATCAGTTGCCTTCTTTATCCAGTCAAGTATGGCTAAATCGTCTTTATGACACAGAGTCACCAGCAGTAGTTCTTCTCCTTCTCTTCTTCCTTCCTGTGTCCTCCTACTCATTCTTCCAAATAAAAGTCATATGTGTTAAGGTATGTGTACACTGTGAAATGATCACCACAATTCAGCTAATTTACATATCCATCACCTCACATAGTTACCATTCATTTAAAAATTTTTTTTGACAGTCTTTTTAATTGAGAGATAATTGATTATATACATTTGTGGAGTACAGAATTGAATATCAATACGTGTGTATAATATGTGTTGATCAAATCAGTATATTAGTACACTCATGTTTGCAAAACACAATCAACCATTGTGACCCTCAACTAGTTTCTCACCAACCCATGGCCCCCTCCCTCTTTCTCACCTCTAATAACCACATTTCTGTTCTTTTTTTTTGAAAGTTTAATGTATTATTGTGATTCCTTCCTTCCTTCCTTCCTTCCTTCCTTCCTTCCTTCCTTCCTTCCTTCTTTCCTTTTAGCTCCCACTTATGAGTGGGGACATGCAGTATTTCTCTTTCTGTGCCTGGCTTATTTTACTTAACATAATTTTCTCTAAGTTCATCCATGTTACTGCAAATGGCAGTATTTCTTTTTTTTTTTTATGGCAGAGTAGTATTCCATCGAGTATAAATACACCACGTTTTCCTTATCCAGTCATCTGTCAATGGGCATTTAGGTTGATTCCAACTCTTGGCTATTGTAAATGTAGCTGCTGTAAACATGGGAGTGCAGGTATTCCTTCGATATGATGAGTTCCATTCCTTTGGGTATATACCCAACAATGGGATTGCTGAGTTGTATGGCAGTTCCATCTATAGTTGAGAAACCTCCATACTGTTTTCATAATGACTGTACTAATCTACAGTTGCACCAAAAGTGTAGGGAGTGTTCCACTTTCTGCACATCTTCACCAGCATTTTTTATTCTCTGTCTTTTGGTAGTAGCCAGTCTAAATGGGGTGAGATAGTATCTCAGTGTGATTTTGATTTGCATTTCCCTGATGCTGAGTGATGTTGAGCATTTTTTCATATGTCTGTTGGCCATTTGTACATCTTCATATGAGAAATGTCTATTCAGCTCCTTTGTCTATTTTTTTTTTTTTTTAGCTGGGTTACTTGTTTTCATACTGTTGAGTAGTTTGAGTTGTTTGTGTATTCTGGATATTAATCCCTTGTTGGATGCATAGTTTGCAAATATTTTCTCCCATTCTTTAGGTTGTCTTTTTGCTCTGCTAATGGTTTCTTTTGCTGTGCAGAATCTTTTTAGTTTGATATAGTCCTATTTGTTTATTTTTTCTTTTGTTGCCTGTGCTTCTGGGGTCTTATTCATAAAGTCTTTGCCCAGCCCTATATCCTGAAGTGTTTCCCCTAAGTTTTCTTATAGGAGTTTTATAGTGTTTCATGTCATATAATTAAGTCTTTAATCCATTTTGAGTTGATTTTTGTGTATGGTGAGAGGCAGAGGGTCTGGTTTCATTCTTCTGATATGCATGTCCAATTTTTCCAGCACCATTTATTGAAGAGGCAGTCTTTTCCCCAATGTATGTTCTTGTTGCCTTTGTCAAAGATCAGTTGGCTGTAAGTATGTGGGTTGATTTCTGGGTTCTCTATTCTGTTGCATTTGTCTGAGTGACTGTTTTTATGCCAGTACCATGCTGTTTTGGTTACTATAGCTTTGTAGTATAATTTGAAGTCAGGTAGTGTTACGCCTCTAGCTTTATTTCTTTTGCTTGATTGCTTTGGCTATTTGGGGTCTTTTGTTGTTCCATGTGAATGTCAGGATTGCTTTTTCTTTTCTTTTTTTAAAAAAAAGATGACAAGTAAGGGGATCTTAACTCTTGACTTGTTGTTATCAGCACCACACTCTCCCAAGTGAGCCATGGGCCAGGAGGGTTGTTTTTTCTGTTTCTATGAAGTATGTCCTTGGTATTTTGATGGGGATTGCAGTGAACCTATAGATCACTTTGGGTAGTATGGACATTTTCACAGTGTTAATTCTTTCAATCCAAGAGCATGGAATGTCTTTCCATATTTTTGTGTGCTCTTTAATTTCTTTCAGCAGTTCTTTTTGTAGAGATCTTTCATTTCCTTGGTTAAATTGACTCCCAGGTATTTCAATACCTAGAATCTGACAATAAAAGATTTATTGGTAGAGAGGATCTTAGCCTGAGGGTCAAAAGATCAAAAACAGACAGCAGCCAGGCAGCTGGCATAAAAGCAGTCTTTTCTCTTTTTAAAATTCATCCAGTTATTGTCACAGAGGTTATGATAGAAATGTTTATGGACCCCTACTATGGAGCAGTTTTTATGTGTTTCCTCATAGTTCAATTTTAATGCATTCAGTTGTAAATGATCTTTCAAGTAAAACAAATAAACAAAGAAAATGCCACGTTCTTTGGCATAAGCAACACTCTAAGGCATTTGGGGTTTTTATCAGCAGACCAGTCTCAGCTTACCCCATCTTACTAAACAAATGACTCGAACATCCAAAAGTTGGGTGCAAGGATTGGAAGGTTTTTTCAGATAACCGGTATTCAACTAAATGTCTAACCAAGCAAACAAACAAAGAGAAAAGAGAAACAGTGGGATCCACTTTATCCTAGTCCCAATCAGCGGGGTCAGCCTCTTATTCTTATTTCACTGATGCAGTAATTGATAAAAACAGTTCTCCCCACTGTTGTTAGCACAAAGAAGGAATGCACCAACTAGATTTAAATCAGAGAAACAAAGCACAGCCAGGAGCCTCCAGGGTGCACCTATACAGAACAGCAGGAAAGGGCTTGGAAAATCAGAAACAAAGCATAGCCGGGAGCCCTCCAGGGTGCACCTATATAGTACTGGATATAATCTGACCAAACAGCAGGGGAGGGTTCAGAAAATTAGAGACAGATAAAGAGAATTTTAGTGGCTTCCAGGCTTCTAGTCACTGTGTAGCATGGGAATGAATCCTCACTACTGTCATCAATCCCCTGTCAGGGGGAAACTGCTCAAGTGAGATCTTCATGGTGTAGGACTGGCCTTCCCATTTCTGATAGTTACCTATCAGGACAAACCATTGTCAGCTAGAGCGAGCATGCTTCTTACAGGTTGAGAGGAATTTAAGCTGCCATTGTGTGGCAGTCACTTTAGAGAGGAAGAAAAGGGAAAGAAAAAGGGAGAGTAAAAGAGAATAAAGCATTGTCTTGTCAGAATTTGGGCCAGGGGCTCCAAGAGAGACTTACCACCAGCAGAGACATGGGAGTAAAATAGTCCCAGTGGTCATTTGCTTCTTGTGATAGGGTCTTCTCTGGTGCCTGAGGCTCTCCAGTTTTTGCTGGTGCAGATATTAGAGCAGAACCTGTGCTCCATGGGGAAAATCCCAGGGATATACCTGGCACCCAGAGTCCCCTTACCTCCTGGCTTTGCTCACCAAAGAAATGTTACCAAATTAGGCTCTTGGGTTCCAAAGTCATAGAAATGAACAATGCACTCAGCAGTAAAGCAAGCAGCACTTTATTAAAAGAGGAGATAGACTTATGCATAAGGGGGGTTAACTACAGGAAAGCTAGCTCCCCAGGTGAGCTGTTCAGGGTCTTTTAGAGGGAAAGGAGCTAAGGGGTGCAGGCCAGTGTCACTGGAGGTGGTCCATTCTGTTCTTCCTAGTTGCATCATGGGCGCATACTCAGTTAAGGCTTTGGTTCTTGCATCTGCTCAGTAGGTCCAAAATGGTGGTGGTGTTCATTATTGTCACCCCAGGAGGATCATCCTAGCAGTCACCTTGAAGCTTTGTGTACATGTGGGAATTCCTAAAGGGGTCTTAAGGTTAATCTGTAACTTAATTTTTATAATTACAGTAAAAAAAAGCCTTGAGGAGGGGTTTTTAACTCAATGAATATCTGTTCCCCTCTTATCTCAGTTTATCAGGGTGGGCTATAGGGTAATCATGTGCCCTGGGGGTCCTCATGACTGAGGAGTGGAAAAGTAATATAGTGTCTTCTGCAGGGAAAATGGAGTCAGTTTGGTTCTCAGGCCTAGCTTTTTCTGTCTCATTTCCCCCAGAGAGATTTTATCCTTCTCATTCTCAGGGAGAAAGGGACTGGAGGTCTCTTTCTTCTGAAACTACTTCCTGCTGGCCATGGGCATAGTCCCTGCCTACATTTTGGAGGTGCAAAAATATCTCGCTGACTGATCTAGTGATTTACAGAGACTTGGTTCCTCCTGGGAGAGGATAGGTTGGAATTCTTGCACCATCCCCTTGATGTGGAACTGTTGTAGCCCAGACGATACAAGTTTTACTAATAGATAAAAGGACAGGGCTAGAATCTAATAACAGGAATGCTATCGTTTCTTTCTGAAACGTAATTGTCTCTCTTCAAGCTTCCCATTTTTACTAAAGATATTTGTGACGAGACTAATTTATTTGCAAGATAAGTTTAGTTTTTGACCAGATTATTTGCATAAAGTGCAGCAAGAATAAGGTCTATTATATAAGCTCTTTTTGAGTTGGTTTTGCTGGGACCCTTATGAGGAATCTCAGATCAGACTTTCAAAAGCCTCTCAGGTCTTCGAAAGCTGCACTAAGGATTTGACTTACTCTCTCATTGCCTGTAAGAATTGGGTGAATTCCTCTCTTCTGGGGGTCCCCAAAGTATCGAGGTTCTGGGCTGTGAGAAAGTTACATTCTTTACTTACCACAAGGCCAGGAACCTTGTAATCATGTAGACAAGGTATCAGGCCAGTCTTTCCAAGGGACTTTTTATTGGTTCCATAAAAAGGTCAACGTCAATTCCTTAAAGTAGTGTAAAAACATGACATTCTGGTCAAAGCCTTGGTAAAATAACTAGTGTCTCCAATGGTGTCTTGTTACAAGAAGAACAGATTCTTATTGAACTTATGCAAATAACTATATTGCCATAAAATAAGAATACTTATGAATAATTTCAAAATCCTGGAGGGATCAAGTAGAGAGAAAAGTAAACATTTCAATTTTTGCTCATAAATGTATACTTTAGCAAGCTGTTACACCTTAAAAGATTTTCTTAAAACTGGAAAACAAAACATTAAAAGAACCAGCAATGTTTCAAACAAAGAAAATGTAAAAACTTGTAATTCTTTTTATCAGTTTTATGTAATTAACTTTTACTCTTTTGACCTTGGTTAGCAATTTCACAATCCCATCAGTTTCTTTATTATTTATTTATTTATTTTTTAAACTTTATTTTGTCGATATACAGTGTGGTTGATTATTGTGGCCCATTACCGAAACCTCCCTCCCTCCTCCCTCTCCCCCCTCCTACCCAACAATGTCCTTTCTGTATGCTTGTCATGTCAACTTCAAGGAATTGTAATTGTTTTTTTTCTTTTGTGTGTGTGTGAAATTATTTATTTATTTTTATCTCCCACCAATAAGTGAGAACATGTGATATTTTTCTTTCTGTGCCTGACTTGTTTCACTTAATATAATTCTCTCTAGGTCTATTCATGTCCATGTGATATTTTTCTTTCTGTGCCTGACTTGTTTCACTTAATATAATTCTCTCTAGGTCCATTCATGTCCTTGCAAATAGCAGTATTTCATTCGTATTACCGAAACCTCCCTCCCTCCTCCCTCGCCCCCCTCCCACCCAACAATGTCCTTTCTGTATGCTTGTCATTTCAGTACCACATTTTCTGTATCCACTCATCCAATGATGGACATTTGGGCTGATTCCAACTCTTGACTATTATAAAGAGTGCTGCGATGAACATTGGGGAACAGGTATACCTTGGACTTGACAATTTCAATTCTCACCATAGTAAGACATTCACATACCTGTGTTCTCCATTAGCCACTAGCTCCTTACAAGTGGGGAACATGTTTTAGTCACCATTCATTCTCCAAGTCCTAGCTCAGTACCAGGCACACAGTAGATGCTCAATAAATATTTACTGAATGAGCGAAACAACTGGACAAAGAAAGCGCCAAAATGTGTGTTGTATAATAGAGATGAGAAATAAATGTCAATTAATTTGATTGGGACAACTTTTTGGCAAAGGTGGGAGTCAGGCAGAACTTGAAGAATGAACACAGTTAGATAGGTGGAGAGGTGTGGGGAAAAAGGAAATTTTAAACAAAGCATGTCATGTCCAAGATTACTTTAAAAATGAGAACAAAACTTTACTTACCTTCAGTTACTCCCCCAATAGCAAGAGAAATAATAGCTAAAACGTTTTCACATGATGAATGATTTATCTACCAACAGAGGAGAAAACAATTTAATTTAGAGCAAGAGTTCAGACTAATTTGATAACAATAAAAACATGTCCTCTGACATTAAATTGATTATCACAAACAAGGAATAAAAATATTTCTTATAGATCAAATTATTTTCTAAGATGAAAATACAAAAAATGAACAGTAATATATAGAATCAATAACTGTAGAAGTATGAGGGTACTTCAAAAAGTTCATGGAAAGATTCATATTACCTTTTAATTCTACTTTTCTGTGAACTTTTTTTTCCTTTTTTTGTCTTTTTTCGTGACCGGTAACGGGATCGCAACCCTCAGTGTCGCGCCCGCACCACGACCGGCAACGGGATCGCAACCTTCGGTGTCGTGTCCGCACCACGACTGGCAACGGGATCGCAACCCTCGGTGTCGCGCCCGCACCGCGCTCAACCTGTGAGTGGACCGGTCTCTATATGGGATCCGAACCCTCGGCGGGAGCACCGCTGCGCTCCCAAGCACCACACTCTACTGAGTGCGCCACTGGGCCGGCCCTAGTGTGTCTGTTTTTATGCCAGTACCATGCTGTTTTGGTTATAGCTTTGTGGTATAGATTAAAGTCAGGCAGTGTTATGCCTCCAGCTTTATTTTTTTTTGCTCAGCATTGCTTTGGCTATGTGTGGTCTTTTGTTATTCCATACAAATGTCTGGATAGTTTTTCCAATTCTGAGAAAAATGTCATTGGAATTTTGATGAGGATTGCATTGAATTTGTATATCATTTTGGATAGTATGGACGTTTTCACAATGTTGATTCTTCCAATCCAAGTGCATGGGATATCTTTACATCTTCTTGTGTCCTCTTTAATTTCTCTCAGCAGTGGTTTGTAGTTCTCATTATAGAGATTTTTCACATCCTTGGCTAACTCTATTCCTAAGTATTTTATATTTTTGGTGGCTATTGTAAATGGACAAGCTTTCTTGATTTCTCTTTCTGTGTGTTCACTATTGGAGAATAGAAATGCTACTGATTTTTGTGTGTTGATTTTGTATCCTGCATCTTTGCTGAAATCATTCATCACCTCCAAGAGTTTTTTTGTAGAGGCTTTAGGCTGTTCGATCTATAGGATCATGTCATCTGCAAACAGGGACAGTTTGACTTCATCTTTTCCAATCTGGATGCCCTTTATTTCCTTCTCTTCTCTGATTGCTCTGGCTAGTACTTCCAACACTATGTTGAATAGGAGTG
>NW_007726733.1:578698-580126 GCF_000696425.1 Galeopterus variegatus
ATCAAGGATATCGGCCTGGCTTTTTCTTTTCTCGTTATATCTTTACCTGGTTTTGGGATCAGGAGGATGTTTGCTTCATAGAATGAGATTGGGAGATTTGCGTCTGTTTCAATCTTTTGGAATAGTCTGTAGAGAATTGGTGTCAATTCCTCTTTGAATGTTTGGTAAAATTCTGCTGTGAATCCATCTGGTCCTGGGCTTTTCTGTGTTGGGAGCCTTCTGATAACAGTTTCAATCTCCTTTATTGTTATTGGTCTGTTCAGATTTTCTACATCTTCATGACTCAGTTTTGGGAGCTTGTGTGTGTCCAGAAATTTATCCATTTCCTCCAGATTTTCAAATTTGTTGGCATATAGTTGTTTATAGTAGTCTCAAATGATTCCTTGTATTTCACATAAATCAGTTGTAATATCACCTTTTTCATTTCTAATTTTTGTTATTTGAATCTTCTCTCTTCTTTTTTTTTGTTAGCCATGCTAATGGTTTGTCAATTTTATTTATCTTTTAAAACCAACTTTTTGATTCATTGATCTTTTGTATTGTTTTTTGGGTTTCAATTTCATTAAGTTCTGCTCTGGTCTTAATGATTTCTTTCCGTCTGCTAACTTTGAGTTTGGATTGTTCTTGTTTATCTAGTTCTTTAAGGTGAAGTATTAGGTTGTTCACTTGCATCTTTCCATTCTTCTGAAGTAAGCATTTAATGCATATACTTTCTCCCTTAGTACTGCTTTTGCAGTATCCCACAGGTTTTGGTATGATGTATCAATGTTTTCATTAGTTTCAATAAATTTTTTGATTTCCTGGTTGATTTCTTCTTGGGCCCATATGTCATTAAGTAGAATGCTGTTTAATTTCCATGTGTTTGTATAGTTTCCAGAATTTCATTTGTTATTGATTTCTAATTTTAATCCATTGTGTTCTGAAAAAATTCATATGATAATTTCAATTTTTTTGAATTTGTTGAGACTTGATTTGTGACCTAACATGTGATCTGTCCTAGAGAATTATCCATGTGCTGATGAGAAGAATGAATATTATGAGGTTGTTGGATGGAATGTTCTGTAGATATCTGCCAAGTCCAATTGGTCTAGAGTGTTGTTTATCTCTTATGTTTCTCTGCTGATTCTTTGCCTTGATTATCTGTCCAATATTGACAGTGGGGTGTTCAGGTGCCCTGCTATTATGGTATCAGTGTCTATTTCCTTCTTTAGGTCCAATAGGGTTTGCTTTATAAATCCGGCTGCTCTGACATTGAGTGTATATATATTTATGATTGTTATGTCTTCTTGATGGATGAATCCTTTTATCATTATGTAGTGCCCCTCATTATCTCTTTTTATGGTTTTTAGTTTAAAGTCTATTTTATCAGACATAAGAATAGCTAGTCCAGCTCGTTTTTCATTTGTTTGCATGGTAAATCATTTTCCA
>NW_007726733.1:580136-586366 GCF_000696425.1 Galeopterus variegatus
AATGAATATTATGAGGTTGTTGTATGGAATGTTCTGTAGATACCTGCCAAGTCAAATTGGTCTAGAGTTTTGTTTAGATATTGTGTTTCTCTGCTGATTCTTTGCCTAGATGATCTGTGCAGTATTGACAGTGGGGTGTTCAGGTGCCCTGCTATTATGGTATCAGTGTCTATTTCCTTCTTTAGGTCTAATAGAGTTTGCTTTATAAATCTGGCTGCTCTGACATTGCGTGCATATATATTTATGATTGTTATGTCTTCTTGATGGATGAATCCTTTTATCATTATGTAGTGCCCCTCATTATCTCTTTTTATGGTTTTTAGTTTAAAGTCTATTTTATCAGATATAAGAATAGCTACTCCAGCTCATTTTTCATTTGTTTGCATGGTAAATCTTTTTCCATCCTTTCACTCCTAGTGTATGTGAGTCTTTATTGGTGAGGTGTGTCTCTTGAAGGCAGCATATTGTTGGGTTATCTTTTTTTTTTTTTTTTTTTTGACTGGTAAGGGGATCACAACCCTCAGCACAGTGTCATCTGTACCACATTCAGCCAGTGAGCACACCGGCCATCCCTTTATAGGATCCAAACCTGCGGCCTCAGAGCTACCAGTGCCACACTCTCCTGAGTGAGCCATGGGGCTGGCCCGGGTCTTCCTTTTTAATCCAGTCAGCCAGTATGTGTCTTTTGATTGGGGAATTTAATCCTTTTATACTAGGAGTTGTTACTGAAAAGTGTCAATTTACTCCTAGCATTTTATTGATTTTTGTTTGAATGTCTTAAGTGTCTTTTTTCCCTTTCTTTCTGATTTACTGTTTGTCTTCTGTATTTGTTGGTTTCTTGGGTTGTAGATAAACTTTTTTTTTCATTGTTGGCATTCTGCCTACCTTTTCACTGCAAGGGAAAATTCTTCCTGTGCTGATGCTGGTGGCAGAGAAGTGGTACTGAGGCCATGTTCCTCTCTCTCCTCTGCCACCATGCTGAGTTTTTGTGCTCCACAGGAATCTCACCAGTCTTCTGCTGTACTATACTCTGCCACCAATGCTCCCATTAATATTTATCTGTCTATTAGTTGTTCTTGTCCTTCTCCGTGGGAGCAATGCACCCTGGCCATCTCTAGTCTGTCATCTTACCCTGCCTCTGATTGATCATTTAAAATTATTATTTAAACTGCACATATATATTTTATTCTCTTTATAACTGAAATATTTCAGAAGAATAAAGAAGTAATATATTACTGATATTGAAAATTAAAGCTAAATAAAAAACATCAGATGAACTAGTAGCTTTGAAAGAGTCTCTCTCAATCACCTGTGCTGGCTCTTTGGTCATCTTTCTTGCAGGGTTTCCTACAAAAAAAAAAAGCTGTGATGGAGGGATGGTGTAACTAGAATATCAATGTTAGGATAGGACCATAAATTCACCCTTACCATAAAAAGCACCTGGGTATGTACTGGGATTATTAGCAGTGGTAAGCACTTAATGGGCCAGCTGGAAAGTAACCAGATTCTCTAACCATCTGAGGTCCAGATTGAATCCTCAACTTGGTCAGGAAGTATGGTCAAACATGCAGGAGCATGGAAGGCTAAGGAGTAGCTCTTGCAATGTGGGGAGCTCTGGGGAACTTTGGTGCTGTGAGGCTGCCTTTGTGTAGTAATGCTATCTTAGCCTTTTCTCTTTCCTTTATAAAGAATTTGCCCATATTTTCTGGTATCTTTTTCTTAGAACTGTGATCCAACACAATAAAGGCCATACATGACAGACCCATAGCTAATATGATATTATGAGCAGATAGCCTCTCTCTATCTCTAGGATCAATGATAGAACACCCACTCATGTGTGTGAATGGTCTAAATCTTATGGCTCCCTTCCAACTGAAGTGTAACAACCTGCTTGACACACTGGTGGGAGTTTCTGTATTGAAAAATGGGACTTCATATGGAAGTCTGCTATGTGCCTGAGTATACAGTCATCTCTCAGGACAGTCATCTTCATGGGGGGATTGGTTCCAGGCCCCCATGATGATACCAAGATCCACAGATGCTCAAGTCCCTTATATGAAATGGTGTAGCATTTGCATACAACCTACACACATCCTCTCATATACTTTAAATCATCTCTAGATTATGTATAATACCTAATACAGTGTAAATGCTGTGAAATAGTCATTTAGGGTATTTTAAAATTTGTATTTTTTAATCTTTTTTTTCTGAATATTTTTGATTTGCAGTTGGTTGAATCTGCAGATGTGGAACTCGCAGATATGGAGGGCTGACTTATATAGCAATATAAAAAGAACTTAATTTTGCTCTAAAACAAAATCCTAATTGATATAAAATGCAATACAGAAAAGTATGGATATTCATAGACTCTTGGGCCATAGCCATTGGCCCAGTGGTCTGACTAATAAATATTAGATGGATAAATAATCAGAGTATGGTAGCGTAGAATGCAATCGAAGAAGGTCTTTAGAATTTCAGAAAGAAAATTAAAGTAGATCATATGGATGCTCACTGGCTCAGAGGAGAACCAGAATGCCAATGTGGATGCCTTAGTCCACTGTCTGTGGGCAGATACTTAGGTACATGAGATGAGCAGGCATGGTAGTATCCAAGACATGCAATGAGTGTTACAAAAACATATTCCACTGTCACCCACCAAAGCACTAATGTGGCAGAAAATTTTTCTGAATGTTAACAAGAGAAAAACTACCTGAAATTGGCCTTGAGGAGATTCTTCCAAGAACAATGACTCACCCAAAGCTGACAGATGGTTGAAACAGCGCCACCACCAAGGTTTCTGAAGGTCTTAAAAGGATTTTTAACAAAACTAGACACTTACTTCTCCTTGAGTTTTATATTCTTTAACTGAAGCAGCAGCTGAAAAACCATAAATGTGCTGAAAATAGGAACTTTATATCAATTTGGAGCTTTGACCTACATCTCATTGGATCAAGAAACACATTTCAACATGACCATAGTGCAAGAATGGGTCAAAAGGATGCTTTAAAACCAGTAGAGCAGTGACTTAATTGGACATTTGGAATGGAAAATATAAATATTTTAATTAAAGAGGTGATAAGATCATGAAGGGCTTCCTAGTTCAACGGGGTGAATGGCACCTCTGGGTTGAATATTGACCTTGCTTCATGTGCCAAACTAGAATTGATTGAAAGTGCCACCCCACTACAATAATCTTATAATTTACCTCTCCAATTCTAACATCTTTTCCTGGGAATGGACAAAGGGGAGGCCCTGGCAAGATTCCTATTGCTGCCTTACAGTTTTCTTTTTTGTTTGTAAGATGTAGCATTTTTCGTTCTTTTGCTATAAACCTTTCTGTACCTGACATTTAAGGTGCAAGTCTTTTAAGCAGCATTTAGTTGATAATTTCTATCCTTTAGCCAGAATATTTAGTCCATTTACATTTAATGTAATTATTGATATAGTTGGATTTAAATTTCCCTTTTCACCATTTGTTACCTATTTGTCATACCTGCTGTATATTTCTTTTTTCTCCTTTCTTGCCTTCTTTTGGATTAACCATTTGAAAAATCACTCCCCTCTTCCCCTTCCTATTAGGAGGGAATCTTACTGTTGTGTTAGTTGTTACCCTTGAATTACCAAATGCATCGTATAAATTAGTACTTTTACCATTTCCTGGGCAAGTATCTTGTCATATTTTTAACACTTTTTACCCCTTTCCAACATTTTGTGCTATTATTGTCATGTATTTTGATTATGTATGTTTGTGTGTATATATGCCTGTGCATATATATGTATGTATGTTTATATATCTATGTGTGTGCATAATGCCTTAAGGCATTATTGTTACTATAGAGATCAACACACACTTAAATTTACCCACATGTTCAAACATTCAGTTGCTCAATTCTTTCCTGTATTTTCAATTAGCAATAATCGCACCTTGGATAAACCTCAATGGCTATGATACTGCCACTGCGCAAAACTCTTTTCTTTATTTTGATGTTTCCATTAAGGAATATTTTCCATCTGTATAAAGAAATCCCTTCAGTATTTCTGTTATGCAAGTGTGCTAGTGTCAAATGCCCTCAGCTGTCGTTTTTCTGGAAATATTTCCCTTTCATTATTTTTGAAAAGATAATACTTTTAATAACTGATTTTATTACCAGGTTAAGTCAGGTAGTTATAAAGTAGTTTGAAATTTCTGAAAGGGCATTATTGTTTTTACAAAAGCTTATTCATCACATAAATAATATCTAGTACTTCATTGGTATACTACTGTTCAAAAAGCCTTGGCCAAAAAACTTGAACGAAATATTTAATGCGATGTTTTAAGCTGCACTTTGTTAACTGAGCTGTGTGAGGAATGTGAGGCCTTTAAAAGAAAAGGGACATAAAATCAGGCAGAGTTAGGAACACCTCTAGTACTTCATTGGTATACTACTGTTCAAAAAGCCTTGGCCAAAAAACTTGAACGAAATACTTAATGCGATGTTGTTTTAAGCTGCACTTTGTTAACTGAGCTGTGTGAGGAATGTGAGGCCTTTAAAAGAAAAGGGACATAAAATCAGGCAGAGTTAGGAACACTGACAATGCTTATAGCTGTCAGCCAGACTTCAGACAAGGAGACCATGTAGTTTTTTTCTGGGTTACTCTATATGATTTATTGTTCAATTAGCCAACAAAAGAGATCTTCCAAGAAAAAAAAAAAAAGAAAAATTAGGTAGCATGATAAGGAGGTTACTGCATTATTTGGACTACATGCCATAATTATGTTTAGCAAATTCAGATAGTCTTAACAAAAATAGCCTCAATCATTTGTAGTTAGGAAGGTAACTTATTATCCATCTGGCTTTTTTTTTTTTTTTTTTTGATGGACAATAATACAGAACTGATGAGCTTTAAATGACACTGTTTTATGCCATACAAATGCTAGTTTTTTTCATTTATGCTTATAAACAATCACTGCTTGGGTCAAAGTTAGGTTTAAGTGATTAGAGTTGATTTTATTACATCAACATGTACTGATTTATTCTAAAATAATTATATTCTAGAAAATAAAATGCATAAAAAGCTTTTATTTTTGTTTGCACCTTGTAAAATTGAGTTATTCTGCTGATGTGAAATACCAATAACTCGCTTTAGGACCACACTACCTTCTGAAAATGCCACATCACCCACTTCCTAAATATGCCAAAGTTGCAGTATGTTCCAGACTTGGCCAGAGCAAAATAAGGCAAGCTCTTGGAAAACAGATGCTCAGCCCAAACAACAGGTTATTAATGTGTTGGGAACAAGCTATGGAGCAAGGGAGCATAGCTAGATGAAAGAGACTTTTTATTTAAAGGCAAAATATTGCAAATGGCTCTCCGGTGCAGGCAATTTCTACTTTCACACTCATCAATCAGTATATTATCTCCTAATTGTAATTTCTTTCTTCTTAAAGGGCTGATTTGGGTTGACTTGAGAATAATGTCCATGACAGAAAGAGATTTCTGTGGTTACATGTAAACTTGTAGAAGTCTGTAGAAGTTATGGATGAAGAGAGTAGTGAAGAAGTCAGCTATGGTCCATCTATTTGAAGGTCAAACCAGTTTCATTTTACACCCTGAAGACTTCCTCGATGGCATTGACATAGGCTGCCATTCTCAGGTCTAATCCCAGGTTATATCTTGTATCTAGCTAAAGGAAAGATCAATCTGGACAATTATCCAGTCACTGTTAACTGTACTAAGGGGTAAAGTTCACCACAATGTTGTTTTAAAGGAAGTTGTCTAGAAGTAAGAATTACATTAACCCTGGGTGAGAAAATTAAAAACAAATTATACTCACTAATGAGTTGCCCATACAAGACCAACTGATGAGAATGCCCCCAGCTACATTTGACATGAAGACACCATGCATAAAGCCTTACTTGGCCAATCTGAATTTGTATTAACTAAGGGCAGAGAGAGGGAGAGCAAAGAGCTACTTCCTTTAACATTTTAGTATCCAGATACCATGGTGGAAACTGTTCCCAGGGTCAACGTATACTGCATTAATCACATTGAACAAGGCAGATGCATTAATCATTTTTCTTTTTTTTCCTTTTTGTCTTTTTTCGTGACTGGTAATGGGATCACAACCCTCAGTGTCACACCCGCACCACGCTCAACCAGTGAGCGGACGGGTCTCTATATGGGATCTGAACCCTTGGCGGGAGCGCCACCGCGCTCCCAAGCGCCGCACTCTAGGGAGTGTGTCACCAG
>NW_007726733.1:586621-587636 GCF_000696425.1 Galeopterus variegatus
ATCATTTTTCTTTTTTTTCCTTTTTGTCTTTTTTCGTGACTGGTAATGGGATCACAACCCTCGGTGTCACACCCGCACCACGCTCAACCAGTGAGCGGACCAGTCTCTATATGGGATCTGAACCCTTGGCGGGAGCGCCACCGCGCTCCCAAGCGCCGCACTCTAGGGAGTGTGTCACCAGGTCAGCCCTAATCATTTTTCTTTTCTTTTTGTTTGAGAAGTTTGTTTATCTCCCTTTTGGCCATTCCAATGTATTTAGAAATGATTCCATGTTGGTTTAGTCCAGGAAGCAACAGCAAGAAAGTCACTGTCAGGTAGGTGAGAAGCAATTTATGGGCTTGCTGTCCCTCCCAAGCAACTGCAGCAAGAGAAATGATCATGTTCATGAAGTAAGTTTGGGGGCTGGGAAATCCCAGGTCTAGGGGGCACATCTGGTGAGGGCATTCTTCTGGATGAGGACTCTCTACAGTGTCCCGAGGTGACCAGAGTGTCACATGGCAAGGATGGGCTGAACAAGAGCAAGAAATTTGGACACTTTATTATGTGGACCACGGAGCATCTCTGAAGGGCATTAAGCTGGGGAGCTATTCAAATACATTTCATTTTGGGGAGATCACTTTGAAGAGTTTTACTTTGTTTTGTTGGTTTTCTTGGTAAGGCAGAGCATTTTGTTATTCGAAAATTCTAAGATTGAGCCCATTGGAGCTCTTAAGCTTCCACATCAGTATTATTTCTACACATTCTAATTAAAACAGAATCTAATGTCATATGATATATTTATCAATTATATATAGTTTAGATATTATGATAAAATTAATATAATTAAAGGAGAATAATATTTGCATACCACAAAGGTAAGATACAAAAAGTAATCTATGTACCTATTATATTTATTTTTTCCTCAGTTTCACAATTTGAAATTTGTTAATACATTTTGGGCACCAAGGTATATTACCTTTTTTTAAAAATTATTTTTATTTTGTCAATATACAATGTAGTTGATTATTATGTCCCA
>NW_007726733.1:590784-591082 GCF_000696425.1 Galeopterus variegatus
TGTTATTTGAATCTTCTCTCTTCTGTTTTTTGTTAGCCGTGCTAGTGGTTTGTTGATTTTATTTATCTTTTCAAAAAACCAACATTTTGATTCATTGATCTTTCGTATTGTTTGTTGGGTTTCAATTTCGTTAAGTTCTGCTCTGATCTTGATGATTTCTTTCCTTCTGCTAACTTTAGGTTTGGATTGTTCTTGTTTTTCTAGTTCTTTTTTTTTTTCCTTTTTGTCTTTTTTCACGTCTGGCAACGGATCGCAACCCTCAGTGTCGCACCCGTACCGGACTGGGACCGGCAACGGG